>NW_020229581.1:1649662-1899662 GCF_003227725.1 Camponotus floridanus | reverse complement strand
AATCCAGATTCAGCATGCATGATCTTGGGAGAAAGTTTTTATGATCGGAAAGATTTTCGGAGGGATGAGTGATCGTTGTGTAGGAAAAACCGTGTGTCTGCCACGTGTTAATTGGCGATGAAACGGATCGAAGGATGGCCGCGTAGCATGCAAGGGTTGTAAACGGAGGAGAAAGTGGATGTCGGATGCATGCATGCAGGGATTAGAAAGTTGTATTTAACATGTGTGGAAATGTGTAACACAAGCGGAGTAGGAGACAATTGTCCCTACAATGGTAATCTCTTTTGTTTATTTAAAATTAATAATAAAACTGTTTCGCGCGCACATGCATTATTTTATGACCGACTTGTAATTTGTTTTAGAAGATATGGGATGGTGTTAAAGAAAGCAATTGTCGAAAATCGTGTATTTGAAAAGAATACTAGAAGTGAATCTACCCATAGGGCATAGAATATTGAAGCAATATTATTAATATTGTTGTAACACATTGCTATAACATTGCAATGTTGCCGCAATATTGCTGCAATTTTCTGTACTCTCTTATATATATATATATATATATATATAATATATATATATATATATATACATATATATATACAGGGTGAGGCATCTAAAACAGGCCACCTGAATAACTCCGTTGGTAAGCCGAATATAAAAAAATTGTTCAGACAAAAGTTGTATGGTTTCAAGGGGGACATATGATGGTGTCATTAGTTTAATCTTGAAGAGCCACCCGAAGGTCACGTGAAGGTCAGCTCCAACTTTTTAAATGGGACACCTTATATGCTTTTGCATATTCTTGTAGCTCATCTCAAGAGCTTTCCAAAACACTACAATTATGTTAGTTTTCATTAAATACTTTCCAAGTTATGAGGCTTGAAATCATTTTTTAATTTTACATAAACCGTAAAATATCTTGTAAAATATTCATTTTTCGATTATTTTACCTTAATACTTTTATGTACAAAATAATGAGAAGAATCAATTGGTGTAAAGAAAACACATAATTGCTTCGAACAAAAAAATGTAATTGTTAATTGCAAATTACATTTTTTTGTTCGAAGCAATTATGTGTTTTCTTTACACCAATTGATTCTTCTCATTATTTTGTACATAAAAGTATTAAGGTAAAATAATCGAAAAATGAATATTTTACAAGATATTTTACGGTTTATGTAAAATTAAAAAATGATTTCAAGCCTCATAACTTGGAAAGTATTTAATGAAAACTAACATAATTGTAGTGTTTTGGAAAGCTCTTGAGATGAGCTACAAGAATATGTAAAAGCATATAAGGTGTCCCATTTAAAAAGTTGGAGCTGACCTTCACGTGACCTTCGGGTGGCTCTTCAAGATTAAACTAATGACACCATCATATGTCCCCCTTGAAATCATACAACTTTTGTCTGAACAATTTTTTTGTATTCGGCTTACCAACGGAGTTATTCAGGTGGCCTGTTTTAGATGCCTCACCCTGTATATATAAAGAGAGTTGTAGTTTAACTACCAAAAATTTATATGCCGAACTATAACATAATTATAATCAGCATTCACACAGGAAGTCTGCTTAAAAAAACCGGCTGTTGTGAGCATGTTGATTCTTGATATCAATATTTCAATATTTTTAGTATAAATTATCAAACAATAAACTACTTACATTTTTGTAATAAAATGTTATCATTATAAATTACAAATGCTTTACATGTTAAATACAAAAAAACTATTGAATTACTTTATCATATATCATCTGTGATATCGGGAGTATCTTTTATCAGATATATGATGCTGAATCATTTATGTTCAATTATGCACAATTATTTATGTTCTATACTTAATCATCTCGCGATCTCCTCCCGAACTCTGTAAATCAGAGGCGACAGTTTTTAAAGTGATCTATGAATCGCAATGTGCAAAATGAATGTTATTAAATATATATACAGGGTATCTCAAAACTCATAATCAATCTTTCAAAGACAGATTCCTGGGATCATCTAAAGACGATTTTTCCTCAACGAAAATGTTGAGGCACTAATAATTTACGAATTGTATGTGATTGAAAATAAGGGGTATTTCGTAAACTAGGTTTTGCAGAAATAAAATATTAACTAAAATAAAATATTAACTATAAAATATTAAATATTAACTAAAATAAAATATTAACTATAAAACCATATTCTTCGATTAATTTTAAATAGAGTTTACTTTAGTTGAGTTTTAATTTAAGGCTTAATTGCATTTATATGATGACAAAAATCGGGAACATGCAAAAAATGATGGCCTTCATCGTCATTTTCGCTGAGGAAAAATCGTCTCGAAATGATCCCAGGAATCTGTCTTTGAAAGATTGATTATGGGTTTTGGGACACTCTGTATAATTAAAAAAATGAAAATATAATATTCATATTTAGCAACGTTTATTTTGAATTAATTTAGATTACTTGGATGTTTTTAAAAGTGAAAGCGGAACAAAAATTCATGGAGTTCTTACCTGAGTTTCCCCAATGTCGTTTACTGCAAGCATACTGCTTAAATTCTTTTATTCTCTTGTGATTTATGCTTTTTTTGTTTCTTTTTTAACGAAAAGTGATTCTTGTCTAACGGCCACTGTTTCATTTCTTAAACATGTTCTCTTTCTTTTTCACTTTCCCTGCTTTTCGTTTTGCAGTTTTCTCTTTCTCTCTCTCTCTCTTTTTCTCTCTCTCTCTCTCTCTCTCTCATCCTTTTTATCATATTTTTTAGAGAAATAAATTCAAACATTTATCATGATTTACGAGTTCAGTCGCGCATGTACTGTTGTGTCTTCAATGATTCCGCGAAATGTAATATAGTAAAATCCTGTAAATAAAATGCAATATGGTGTAGGTAATCTGGCAATTAAATTAGCCGACGCTTCTTACTAACTCAAATTTATTTAAACAACAATTACAACGTTCGATAACGAGTGACTCGTGTGTGTGTGGTGTGGAGATCGAAGCGTGTATTCTTAGGCGCGGAATAGATGCTGCAGACTCTCGTTTACTCTACAAGTTCCGGATACAGAATGCCCCTTGGAAAATCCAGATTCAGCATGCATGATCTTGGGAGAAAGTTTTTATGATCGGAAAGATTCTCGGAGGGATGAGTGATCGTTGTGTAGGAAAAACCGTGTGTCTGCCATGTGTTAATTGGCGATGAAAGGGATCGAAGGATGGCCGCGTAGCATGCAAGGGTTGTAAACGGAGGAGAAAGTGGATGTCGGATGCATGCATGCAGGGATTAGAAAGTTGTATTTAACATGTGTGGAAATGTGTAACACAAGCGGAGTAGGAGACAATTGTCCCTACAATGGTAATCTCTTTTGTTTATTTAAAATTAATAATAAAACTGTTTCGCGCGCACATGCATTATTTTATGACCGAATTGTAATTTGTTTTAGAAGATATGGGATGGTGTTAAAGGAAAGCAATTGTCGAAAATCGTGTATTTGAAAAGAATACTAGAAGTGAATCTACCCATAGAGCATAGAATATTGAAGCAATATTATTAATATTGTTGTAACACATTGCTATAGCATTGCAATGTTGCCGCAATATTGCTGCAATTTTCTGTACTCTATCTTATATATATATATATATATATATATATATATATATATATATATATATGTAACGAGAGTTGTAGTTTAACTATCAAAAATTTATATGTCGAACTATAACATAATTATAAACAGCATTCACACAGGAAGTCTGCTTGGAAAAACCGGTTGTTGTGAGCATGTTACTTTTTGATATCAATATTTCAATATAGTATAAATTATCAAACAATAATCATTTTAAAATGTTATAAATGGTTGTTATTAACTCGAAAATAATTGCGGCATCTCTTTGATAATGTCTCGTTAGCATTTTATTTAATACATAATATTCTCGTATTCTCAATTCTTATATTTTGTGACACATAACGCATGCTGTCATTTTCTATTAATCTTTTCATTAATGTAAAATAGTTGTAAATAGTTCCGCATATTACGTTTGAAATCCAAAATACAAGGAGGAAAAGAAAACCGAAAGTTCAGTTCGAAAAAGATCACTCTATTATCCATCAACATGACATCAACATTATTTTCATTTCAGCCATGTTTATGATTAGCAATCATTCCAATTGTAAATTTTTGTATTAACTTGATCTTGTTTTAATATTTTCCAGTTAGAGGAATACATGTTCGAAAATAATTGATGTCTTTCTTCTCAACTAAATTTTAAATCGATTTTTGTAATAATTTAATTACAGATAATTATAATTAATATTATTATATATTTATTATCTATATATTATAACTATTTTTAAAATAATTTTTATAATGACGCATAAAAAATACTTTATATTATAGTTTATATACATATTTATAAGATGGAAAGAATTCTAAATCAATTATTAGTTATTAAATTCTAAATTATAAAATCATCCGAAGGAATTAATTATTGAATTCTAAAACAATCACAGAATTATCCGTAATGACAAAATACACATTACAAATGTATTTTTAATAAATTTTATAATTGGTAGAAATTGTTACACATTATCTGAACATTCGCAAGTTTTCTAAAGCTAAATATTAAAAACAAATTAATCGACTTCAATGTTCTTGAAATATATTATATAGGAATCATAGCTAAATGTAGCTAATGTGTTTTTCATCAAATATACAATTTTATCTTTTCTTTCTTTTTAAAAATCTTATCCTGCACCATTTCCAAAATATAAAAAATAATTTCAAAATAAAATTTAAAGTAAAATTTAAAATTTATGATAATGAATGTGATTATGTAAATAACTATTCACTTTTGTTGTACGCATTTTCAATGGATTGGCCATTGATTGACATTTATTTATGACAAATATACAGATTAAATTCATCATACATTCAATATTAAAACATCCTTTATATCCTATTTTCCCTAATGTAACTAATGAAAGTAATTTTAATTTTAACTCTAATTTGTAATAAAACAATAAATTTAGATAATATACAAAGATTACATATATTTAGATAATATACATAGATACATAATATACATAATATACATAATTATAATTTCAGTATGGAAAAATTTCAGTAATGGAAAATAATTATAATATTTATAATAGTTCATAATAAAAAAACTACAGTAGAGACTGACTACTACTATTACTATTTTATAACAAAAAAAAATATGACATAAGAAAATATTTTGATTATATGTTCGCATATATCTACTATCTAAAACTACCTAAAAATAGTATTAATAAAATATTAAAAATAGTATTAGTAAATTATAAATTATTATTATTATTAAATATTTCATAAATCACCGCAGCATCTTTTGGGTAATGTTTTGCTAGCATTTGATTAGGGATATAATGTGTATCCGTCATTTTACAGAAATATCGCCCTATTTCTGTATTATATATCCACCGTGACTTGCATATCGATGTTATAAATCCTAAAACAAAACATAAATTTTTATACGTTATACAAATAATACATAATAAATATATATATATATATATATATATATATATATATATATTGTATGATATATAAACAGAAAGAAACATTTGATATTCATACTTTGTGGTACGTAACACATGATGTCATTATCTATCAAAATGATATAATACGGTTCTACGTGGTTCCCAATGTCACATTCGAACTCTAATTGATACGGAGGAAAAGAAAACCATTCAGTTTGATATTTGTTATGCCATCCAATTATGACACCGACGTAACCAGCTTTACTTTCATAATTATCTCCAAAACTAACAACCATTCCAATTGCGAATTTTACTTTATCCGATCTTCTTTCGCAACACTTTTCAATAAGAAGAGATGTACACTGAAAAATTAGAATATAATTGACGTTTCTTTTTTTAATTAAATTTTAAATCGAGTTTTGTAGTTTTGATTTTGATTATAGATAATAATTTATAATTATAACAAATATGATTATATATTAATGTACTTTATGTATACATATAATAAACTATCTTCAAAGTGATTTATAATAACATAAAAAAAGTACCTACCATATCATTATTTATATCTATTTCTGAGAGAAGAGTAAAAGAAATATCTGTCGGCATATAATTTTTAAAAACTTTTCCTAGTTCATAGATTATCTAAAAAAAAAATTAGTTATTATTAAATTTTATTATTATTAAATTTTAAATAAATTATAAAATTATTTGTAATAACAAAATTCCAATTACATATATATAAAATTTAAGATTCTTTGTCAAATTCTATAATCGATAGCAATTGTTGCACATTATGTGAACATTCACAATTTTTCTAAAGCTAAATACATATGTATTAAAAGCTACTAATTGATTTCAATTTCCTTGTAATGTACTATAGAGGGAGAATCGCTGAGTATTTTCCATCAAATATACAATTTTATCTTAGAAAACATTTATATTTATAACAATTATATTTATGAATAGAAAGCAAAGATTTTTGTTTAAAACCCTATTCAAATAAAAAATCGTAATACAAATAATTAATAACTCACTTGTTTTATAGATATCTTCATCCGATCCGGCACGTCTTGATGTGATTGATATATAATTATAAAAGAAATCTGCTGATTAAAGAAATCTGCTTGATCGTACATCCGCTCAATATTAAAATATTCTGTATATTCTCTACGACCTCTGTATAGAAAATAAAGAAAAATATATATATAAGTAGATGTATATACAGTATAGCAGATGTATATATAGATATATATAGATATCAGTACTATATCTTTTAATGTGAATTATTTTAGTCTATTTAGAGCAATTTTTTAAAAGTAAAAGTACCGAAAAAAATTATTATTTATTCTAATGCTTTAGTCTATTAGATTATACATCTTTTTCTTACATTATGTACATGTGTGAATGTAAACATAATAATATGCGTATATGAAAGGAAAATTAAGCGATCTCAAAATCGAGATCAGGTACATATATTACCTTGGTTTCCAAGCCAAACAAGTTTCTGAAGAAAATATATTGCTACGGTACATCATTGTTAATTCAATATGTATACCCATTCTTCTCGCCACGCAGATATATATTATACACCATAACAGTTTTTTATTATGTAATTCCTGAAAATGATTTTCTCTAATCTGTAACAAAACAATAACTTAAAATAACTTAAAATAAACTTATATATTTTATTTAATGAAAAATAATTATAGTATTTCCGGTAATTTGTAATAAGAAAAAATATCACATAAGAAAATATGCTGCGTATGGGTCCGCATATACGTACTTGATCCAATTTCCACGGATAATCTATGTTATAGCAATCGAAATTTAAAATAATATCGTCCAATCTGCATTTAATTTGTCTTGCACTAGTTTCACCCCAATAATTTTCATGAATATTATTATGTTTCCAAAAGGAAAATTGTTTAGATGATATCGAAAATATTTCATGAGTGGGACTTTTCTCTTTAAGAAGCTTTAACACATTTTGCATAATATCTTCAATCAGTTTGTCTACATGGGACGAAGAAATATATTTTTCTGGATGACACCATTGTAATGTTATAGCAAGCACTTTTTCTAAAATTTGTTGTTGATGAGGCTTATTTATAAATTTTTTCCAATTTCTTTCAAAATTTTTTTTAAGCCAGCATCGAAAAAGTTTCATACTGTAATATCTATGTGTTAAATCGCATTCCCTGAAATATTCACAATTTATTGTACATAATTAATATATTAATTTATTTTATATATACATACATATATATATATATATATTAATTATATTTTAATATATATCTTGAGTCACATACCATGGAGATTGTGTATAAATGCTTCTAATAAATTCATCTTTCAAAATAGCACAATGCATAGAATGCGCATTTGAGCAATCTTTATGTAGGCTGAATAAGGAAGAGAATTCATCTACATATTTATGATTATTAACATAGTAATAATGCTTTTCGGACATGTGAGATACATAGGCCCACAATTCTTTTGCGCATTTCATACCGCTTTGCACATTTGTAATATCGGCTTCATAAAAATCTTTATCATCTTCCTCATAATATTTTTTCACAGAAGGCCATCTAAAATTTAAACAGAAATATTTTAACTGATTTTCTTAAATCATATCAAAAATTGTACAATGCCGAATAATATCTAAATCAAATTGAAGAATACATTTAATATTATTAATAAAAATAGGAAATATGAGCGAATAATCTTTAAGCAAATTATATCAATAATAATATAATAATAATATTATCTTTATAGATTACAATATATGTAAACTTCATTTGGAATGCCAACTGGATTTTGATTTATAATGTCTAAATATCTATGGATGCAAGATACGCCAGACTATTGACTTTAAGATAAATGAAATCTAATGTAAAACGTCTTGAGAGACACGTTTTTCAAATACAGTAGGCGCTAATAATGTCTTAACATATGAAATTGGTCGCATTTGGGATTAATAATGACTAGATATTATTAAGTTATTATTAGTCTCAAATGCGACCATTTCATATGTTAAGGCATCATTGGCGCCTACTGTACATACATAATTCAGCATGTTTTATACAATGTTTCATTATTTGACAACGTGATATTTTATGATCGATAACATTCTTGTGACCAAATATATACACTATACTAAATAATTACAAAATGCGCAGTTTATTTTTACAATGCAGCATGTGACGAACAGTTTATATATTATATTATAACATATAAAGTTTGAATTTCTTATACATTCGCACAGATATCTGCCACAAATTTATGCGTACGCTCAAATATTTTAAACTTCTCGTATCGATTATTAGTAATTCGTGTGGCATAAACGATAAGATTTAAAAAACTATTTATTTTGTGTGATATAAGCTGCGCACTGTCGTGTTCATGGTACAACTTATGTATTACGTGTTAAAACATAAAATAATATAAAGAAATTAATATTTTTCTATGAGAAAGTTAAAATATCAAATGGCCTGAACAAAAATTATAGTCTACGATGAATCATCAACTAAGAAATTAAAGTTTTGTAGAAAATGTACATATGGGCCGAATGATTTGTCGGTAACACACATATTTTCATTTTATTATATATTTCTTTGTATATATTTAACGTACAGATCATCTATGAAAACTGATGAAATATAACATGAAGTATTTTATATTATTGCTTTTAATTTAGCTAAAATATATTAATTTCGTATAAAAATATTCCACAAAAATGTATATATTTTAGATTTATTCTTGTTCGAAAAATCATCTCTGTCATAGTTATTCCTATTCCTTGCAAGAAATAGTTATTGATAATATAATAAATTATTCTATATTTTTTATAGAACCTTGGAAGAGTTTTTCCGAAAATGTTTAGAAAATATTTTTAACAAAGACAGACTTTACATCATTGATAGTTTTTAGCTAAAAATTTTTAAAATTTACAGGATTTTATTAGAGACGCAAAAGAATCGATTCTTAGAACAATGCGATAGCATTGCGAATATGCGAATTTTTGAAAATATTGATTAGAAATTAATTTTAATATTTCTTGAATTACATTTTTATTTTTAAAAATATTTAAAATGCGAGGTATTTGTTTCAAACAGTTCAGGAAACGATTTATTTAGTTTGATATAATTTTTAGTTTCTGGCCAGATTTTTGTCAAATTTTTTCTCATATGTGTGATAAACTACTCAAATAACAAATGAAATAATAAATAAAAAACTTACCTCTGGATAAACTTTTTTCTCCATAGATTTTTGTCATTAATAATTAATTGGCGGAACTGCTTGGATGTGGAGCTAAAGTTTACGATGTCTTTAATGGTGATATCTTTATATTCTAAAATTTTGAAAACTATTTCTGTAGGCATGTGTATTAGCATAGCCATTGTTGTTATTATTAAAATTTAAAAAAATTTTAAAACTTTGAAAAAATTCTGTTTTATTAACGAATCTGTCGATACACTTTAACTTCGCGAATAGTGCACGATGTTCACTGTACGAAGCCAAATCTCAAACTAAACCTTTCGGGGATGTCCTATGGAATGGTTCTAACAAAGCACGACTATCTTAGGTTTAACTAGAAAGACCAATAAAGAAACGGAAAAATGAATTTAATGGCATTTCTTTTCCCTCTCTTTCGAGCATGCGCAGTGAGTTTTACGGGACTTATCTGCTTTTATGAATAGTGGCAATTTTTGACTATTTACTTTTTCCGATAAAGGAAACAAAGAACGGATACTTTCTTTATGCATTCTTTAATTCTTGTCTGTGATTCATATTTTATCTATTTCCATAAATAACGGTTTTAATTAATGCTCATAGTAAGCTCTATGTGATTTATATGGCTTATTTGATTCTCTTCTGTTAATATATTTTAACATTGTTTTTATTTCTGCACAAAAAATATATATCCTAATCTCACTCATTTATCTATTTATTTAGTAGCTTAAAAAAGATCTCTTTTAAAACTCATACATTTTTATCAAAATTGATTTAATTTTTTTATTCATAAAAAAAATTTATAAAGAATATAAGCCATGCTTGATTAATAAAAAATGATGTGCAAAAGATGACACCGAACTATGTTATTGTTATCGAGAATAATTATAAGAACCGATCCGAGCTCGGTGAAACGCATACTTCTTTTGCCATCCGTAGATTGGCAACAGCCGGGAATAAAAATGCTTTTTTATATCTTTAATTATATATATATATATATATATATATATATATATATATAAACTACTTACATTTTTGAAATAAAATTTTATCATTATAAATTACAAATACTTTACATGTTAAATACAAAAAAACTATTGAATTACTTTATCATATATCATCTGTGATATCGAGAGTATCTTTTATCAGATATATGATGCTGAATCATTTATGTTCAATTATGCACAATTATTTATGTTCTATACTTAATCATCTCGCGATCTTCTCCCGAACTCTGTAAGTCAGAGGCGACAGTTTTTAAAATGATCTATGTGTCGCAATGTGGAAAATGAATGTTATTAAATATATATATATATAATTTAAAAAAATGAAAATATAATATTCATATTAATATATTTTGCAACGTTTATTTTGAATTAATTTAGATTCCTCCGATGTTTCTAAAAGTGATAGCGGAACAAAAATTCATGGAGTTCTTACCTGAGTTTCTTCAATGTCGTTTACTGCAAGCATATTGCTTAAATTCTTTCATTCTTTTGTGATTTATGGTTTTTACTTTTTATTTTATTTTTTCTGTATTTATTTTTTCTTTTGTGATTTATGCTTTTTTTATTTCTTTTTCAATGAAAAAAAAGTAATTCATCTTGTTTAACACCATCTGTTTCGTTTCTTAAACATATTTTCTTTTCTCACTTTTTCCGCTTTTCGTTTTGCTGTTCTTTCCCCCCCCCCCCCCCTCTCTCTCTCCCTCTCTTTCTCACCTTCTTGCCATATTTTTTAGAGAAATAAATTCAAACATCTATCATTACATAACATTTACGAGTTCCGTCGCCCGTGCGCTGTTGTGTCTTCAATGATTCCACGAAATGTAATATAGTAAAATCTTGGGAATGAAATGTAATATAGTAATATCTTTTGTTTATTTAATATTAATAATAAAACTATTTCGCGCGCACATAAATTATTTTACGACCGACTTGTAATTCGTTTTAGAATATATGGGATGATGTTAAAGAAAAGTAATTTAACCGAAAATCGTGTATTTGAAAAGAATACTAGAGGTGAATCTACCCATACAGCATAGAATATTGAAGCAATATTATTAATATTGTTGTAACACATTGCTACAGCATTGCAGTGTTGCCGCAATATTGCTGCAATTTTCTGTATTCTATGGGTAATTAGATAGATAATTAATGCGGTACAATGAGCTTCTCGCAATGATAGATCAAAATCGGTCAAAAAAATGATACACAATCGGACCGCAAGCAATTCTCAAAGTTTATCTAAAATATACGGATAAATTGGAAATACGAGTTATTCATGACCTTACGAGATACTATAAGATTGCAGAGTCTAAGCTATATGATGGATTTCTTTCTATAGGAATATTCGATAATACTACAAAAGTTTGCAACTTTCGTAACATTTGTTATAGTTTAAAAGACTATAACATTATTTTACAGTTAATATAAATTTTATTATTAAAACGCGATGGAATGTTTGCGAACCGCATAAAACCGCCACGTCAACGAAGTTGAGGCCACCATGTGCGCGTTGGCCGGAAATGCGAAAATGCCAACGAAGGATTTCGACTTTGAACCTCCTTCGCTTTGACCGCTACGAAATCCTCCATGACGGTATATGGTCATGTTGCTAGGCAATCCCCTCCAAAATTCCTCTAAAAGCAAGGTGTTAAAAATCGAAAGTCCATCGAGCTTCCGACGGACAGTCGTTAATTAAAAATCGATAAAACATTGATAAGGGCTAATCGCTGTCTAGCAATGAGTAATAAAAGAAAATTTGTTCGAATTCGAAATTTAACGGAATTAAGAACGAGGCTGAAGATATTAATGAAAGAGGCTTGTATTGAATTAAAAAGATTTATATATGTATATTAATATGTATAAAAGTGATAATAAAAAACAATAATAATAATAATAATAATAATAATAATAATAATAATAATAATAATAATAATAACAATTTAAAAACAACCGGCGGTCTCGAAATCTTGTTGATTTCTTCCGGCTACCCCACATCTTGTGCCGCTCCCAGCACAACACATTCATAAGTGCTATTTTAATTTATTTCTTTGTTAATAAAAAATTTGAGAATATATATAATTTATTCATATATTGTATATTTTGAAAATTAAATAGAAATTATACGCTACATACATAAATAATTCTCAGTAAGAAATACAATTAATTGACATTAAACCTAAATAAAATACTAAATCTTAAAATGATATCTGTTTTATATGGAACAATGAGTTCATTTGAGAAACGCTATTTTATCTATTCTAAAATTATTCTCTATGTAAAAAAAGAAATTGATAATTAGACTATTAGAATATTACAAAAGATGTTATATACGTGCAATTTATTTTCTTATAATATGTGCAATAAATTGCAATTATAAAATATCAAATTAAGAAGAGTAATATCTTTAACGATATATAAAAATATAATTATATTGAATATAAATATATCTAATATCTCTATTAAGTTGTATATTTTAAGGCAATCATATGTTACGTCCAGCCGACTCTACGATTCCTTCTTTTGACGAAGTTGCAACAATTCGATTAATGATAAGCAAAATCATTGATCAAATAGAGCCTCTCTGGCTTATAATAATCTGTATTTATCTGATATCTATGAGAAATCACGAAAAAACACGCAGGAAATGCTAACAATAAAGCAATACCGATCTCTTTAACAAATAATTAAACAAATTTTGTGAATCTAAAATCTAATCGAAGGATAAGATACGTATCGGAAAAGTAAATCGAATCGGGTATTAAAAGAGAAGCTCTCAAGGAGCATTGGTCACTTCAGTCAGTCACTTCAGTCAGTCACTTCAATTAGTCAGTCATTACAATCAGTCACTTCAGTCAATTACTTCAGATCAATCAGTTCAATGGGACACATCAGATCAATCAGTTCAGTTCGTCATTGGTCTTTAACAGTCCATTTTCAGTTTGCGTGATGTAGATACACTCTTTCGATCATCGAATAAGCGTCACAAGCATCATTCTCGATGATGCTCGAAGCCAGCATGCACGCGAATACCGCCACCGGCACTTATTTGGTCAGCGAACGATCTTTCAGGGATCCTCTATGACAATTGGCATTGTATCCATCAAGTGAGATACAACATCGCTCTGAAGTCGCATATCACTGTGTTAAAAAGCAGTATGAGATCTGGATAGCTCAGTGTTCTAGAGCTATTGCTCGAAAAGCGAAAGATTCGGATTCGATTCCCAATCTAGCCACTTGCGCCTCACATATTTTTCTAGTCTGCGAATATTGTTTTCTAGCAATTATTCGTTAGGCTGAAAAATGTGTGAATGCTCTCTCCACAGGATATGCGTCAATGCCGTAGCCACCGATGGATTCTGTCGCTCGTTGATCAAATGGACAGACACGTCCGACCTCCTCCTACATACATCCCTATCTTTCTCTGGATCTTTTCTATCTTATATTTTAAACTCTGACGTTAATTCTTAATGGAATCCTCTTTCTTCCCCTCCATTTTTTTACACGCGTCCACATATATGTGTATTATGTATAATGAACTTATATATTGTACACAAAATAATCATTCGATTCATCATTCTACATATTTTTGTTTTAAGGATTTCATAGAATTATCAAAACACAATTACTTTTATGAATAAGACGTAATTTCTGTCCGAAACTGAATAAAATTATATATAATCATCAAAATTTTATATAGATAACTACTCATTTTTGTTGTACGCATCTTCTTTGGACTGACCATTGATTGACATTTATTTATGACAGAAATCTGCGCTGATTAGATTCAGCGTGCAATCAATGTTAAAATATTCTTTATATCCTATTTTCTATAATTTATGAAAATAATTGTAATTCTAACTCTAATTTGTAATAAAATAATAAGATAATATACATACTTATAATCTCTCAGTATAATGGAAAATAATTATAATATTTATGATAGTTTATAATAAAAGAACTACAATAGGGTCTGACTACTATACTTATAATAAAAAAAATTTGACATAAGAAAATATTCCGCATATATGTCCGTATATATCTACTTAATCTGATTTCCACGGATAATCTAATTTATAGAAATCGAAATTTAAAATAATTTTGTCCAATATACATTTAATTAGCTTTAATTTCATCTCAATAATTCTCATTGATATTACTATGCATATAAAAGGAAAATTGCTCGCTAAGATGAGTTGATGTCAAGAATACTTCATGCGTGGGATTTTACTCTCTAAGATGCCTTAACAGTTCTTGCATAGTATTGACAATAAATTTCTAAATTTAAATGCAAATAAAAAATATACATATTTCTCTAGTTGACACTATTGTATTATAAATATAAGTACTTCTTCCCAAATTTGTTGCTGATGGGATTTATTTTTAAGTTTTTTCCACTTTTTTGTAAAATTTTATCTAATTCAGTGTTGAAAAAGTTTTATACTGTAATATATTTGTATTAAATCGTTTTGCGAAATATTTAGAATATATTATATTTATTATATGCTGTTTTACATATTACAATATACAAATGTTTTATATAGAACAATATACAAATGTTGTTTTACATATAACGATGTTACAATGTTACATATGAACTTGATCATGAATATTTCTGCGAATAACAGCTGCGTCTCTTGGATACCTTCTTGCTGACATTTCATTTGCAACATAATGCGTATCTTTAATTTTTCGAAAATAGCGTCCAATTTCTGTATTATAAATCCACCGAGCCATACATATTGATGTTATAAAGCCTAAAATAGAACATATATTTTTTTATACGTTATACATTTAATACATAATAAAATATATATATTATATAATATATAAATACAAAGAAACGTTTAATTTGATATTCATACATTGTGGTACGTAACACATGATGTTATCATCCATTAAGATTATGTAATATGGTTGTAAATGGTTCCGCATGTTACGTTCAAAATGAGAGGAACAAGAACAAAAAGAAAACCAGTGAGGTTGAAATTTGGTATGCCATCCAATTATGACACCAGTTTGATTTTCTCTTCCGCGATGTCTATGTATAACGACCATTCCAACAGCGAATTTTAAATTATTTGATCTTTGCTTCCAATGTTTTTCAGCAAAAGGAGTACATTTCCGCTGAAAATAAAATAATAATCCGCTGACATATCTTGTCAACTAAATTTTAAATCAATTTTTGTTACGATTTCAATTACAGATAATTAATATTGAATAATTATGATTATATATTAACTTTCTATATTTTAATAAGCTTCTTTCAAAACAATATGTATAATAACGCATAAAAAAATACTCACCACATCACTATTTATATATTCGTATGTAAGACGGAGGAAACTAAGTTGTGTCGGTATATCATCTTCGAAATCTTTTTCTAGTGCTACCATTAGCTAAAGAAAGATTAGTTATTAAATTCATAATCAATCACAAAATTATCCGTAATGACAAAATTCCGATTACAATTGTATTGTAAAATTTAGAGAATATAAAGGAAATATAAAGATATTTCTGTTAAATTCTGTAATTGATAGCAATTGTCACATGTGAATTATGTGAATATTCGCGATTTTTTCTAAAGCTAAATATTAAAAGCAAACTTATTGATTTCATGTTTTTGAAATATATTAAGAATATATTAAGAATATATTAAATATATTAAGAAATATATAAAGAAAGAATCGCTTAGTATTCTTCTTCATACATATAATTTGATCTCTTCTTTTCTTTCATAAAATTTTATACTTTTTCATTACTAAAACATAAAAAATAAAATTTAAAATAAAATTCATAATAATAAATGATTATGTGTGTTATATATAATAAACTTATACATTGTAAATAAAGCAACCATTCGATTTATTATTCTACTATATGTATTTCTATTTTAGAGATTTGATGGAATTATCAAAACACAATTACATTTATGAACAAGACGTAATTTCTGTCAAAATGGAACTGGATACAATTGTAACCATCAATTTTATCATGTAAAATTATAACCATCAAAATCGTATATAAATAACTACTTACTTCACTTAAAGATATCTTCTTTGGATTGGGCATTAAGTCACATTTATTCATGACAGAAATCGCCAGATTAGATTTATACTTCCAATCAATGTAAAAATATTCTTTATATTCTTTATGATTTCTGTATAAACAATAAAAAAAGAAACATGTATATATAGATGTATTTCATACAATATATGATATTCTGATGATGCTCTTACTGATAAATTTGTTAGCCTATTTAGAATCAAATTTTTCTTAGCAAAAAAAAGCACCGAGAAAAATCATTACTTATTATATAATAATATACTTATTATTATAATTTCTCCAACCTATTAAATTATTATTCTTTTACATTGTTTATGTATGAATGCAAACACGTATTTATTTATGTGTATAATAGAAGTATAAGAAAAATTAAGATATGTGATCTCAAAACTAAGATTAGGTATTTACTTCGATTTCCAAGCTATATGAATTGAATCATATTGACATTCATAATGCATTGATAGTTCAATATATATGCCCAATCTTCTTGCCATGCAACAATATATTGTTAGCCATAAGTTTTTTCTATTTTGTAACTGCCACAAATAACCTTCTCTAATCTGTAATAAGAGATAATGACTTAATATACATACTTGTAATCTCAATATAATAAAAAATAATTATAATAGTTACGACAGTAATAAAAAAAGAATATCATGTAAAAAAATATGCGGCATATATGTTTATATATACTTACTTCATCTGATTTCCACGGATAATTTAAGTTATAGGAATCAAAATTTAAAATAATTTTGTCTAATATGCCTTTAATTTGTTTTGCTTGACTTTCATCCCAATAATTTTCTTCAATATTATTATATCTCCAAATAGCCAATTGCTCCGGTGATATCAAGAATATTTTGTGACTGGGATATTCCTCTCTTAGACCCTTTAATACTTCTTGTACGATGTTGTCAATAAATTTATCTATACGTAAATATGATATATATTTCTCCGGTTGACACAACTGCAAAATAACTGTAAGCACTTCTTCTTCCGTAAGATGATTGAGATTCTCTTTAAATTTCTTTACTTTTCTTTCAAGATAATGTCTAATCCAACATTGAAAAAGTTTTATACTATAATATCTTCGCGTTAAATCGAGTTGCCTGAAATATTCCCAATTATTTGATTAATACATTAGTTTATTACATGCTGATAATATTTTAATGTACAGTGTGTCCCACCTAGAAGTGGCCACCCCCTTTTATCTTTTAAAAGAGATAGACCATAACAAATATATATGAAATTAAATGGCTTTAACTGAACTTTATTGTGAAGTTGACATATGTCATGTTGTCATTTAATCATGATACTCAGTCAGAAGTTGGCTATATAGCAGGGCCGAAAATGAAATGGTGGACGTTGCCCGCGATATTTCAAGTCGGAAAATCTCGTATAATATGTAAAATATTTACATTAAATCATACATCGTTATATTCGTTTCAAACAGCGCTACAACTTTTATTATATTAAAATATCTACATTATTATAAAAAAATTATACATATCTCTCCGTTCTTTAATACAGATAAATTTTGTAATCAACCACTATACTCATAATAAAGTTCAGATAAAGCCATTTAATTTCATATATATTTGTTATGGTCTATCTCTTTTAGTTTAAAAGATAAAAGGGGGTGGCCACTTCTAGATGAGACACCCTGTATATCTTGAGACATACTCTGGAGATGTGTAAATAATTTTAATAAGTTCATCTTTCAAGAAAGTACAATGCATAACATCTAAGCAACGTTTTTCAAACAATGAAAAGAAATCGTCCAAATATTCATGGTCTCTAGAATAGTAGTAGTGTCTCTTGGACATGTCAGACACAAAATTCCACAATTCTGTTGTACATTTTACAGCTGCTTGTACATCTGAAATATTAACATTACAAAAACTTTTCCCCATTTTTCTTTCGTAGTTTTGTGTTGCAATGGGCCATCTAGAATTTAAACAAAAAAAAATAATTTAATTAATATTTTAAAGTTATAACATAAAATCATAAAAATTGTACAACGCAATTGTACAAATGCAATATATATTTAAGTCAAATTAAAGAAATATATTTAAAACGTTAATCTTATTAATAAATATAGAAAATACGCGTAAATAATCTTTAAACGAATTATAACAATAATAATTTTTACAATACAGCGCGTGTGATGAAACAGTTTTATATTATATTTTATTACTATGTTATATTATTACATATAAAGTTTAAATTTCTTGTACGCATCCATGAAAAATAATTAATGCGTATGCTCAAGTATTTTAAACTTTTTGCATCGATTATCAAAATCCACAAGGTGAATTAACGGTAAGATTCAAGAAACTTTTTATTTTGTGTGATATAAACTACGTATTGTCGTGTTTATAGTATAACTCATTATGTATTATGTACTAAAATTTATAATAATATACAAAATTAATATTTTTCTATTAGAAAATTAAAATATCAAACAGCCTAAACAAAAAGTCTAGAATGAATCATCAACTGAAATCAAAGTTTTGTACAAAATTTACTTATGGGCCGGTAGCACATGGTATTTTTATTTTATTATATATTTTATTATATATATATCTTTAACGTACATTATCTATGAAAATTGATAACATGAAATATTTTACGTCACTGTTTCTCATTCGGCTAAAATATTATCAAATGTTACTTTCGTAAAAATATTCTACGAAAATTTCTGTATATTAGATTTATTCTTGTTCGAAAAATTATCTCCTTCACAATTATTTCCAAATTGCGCGAAATAGTTATTGATAGTATACTAAATTATTCTATATTTTTTATAGAACCTTGGAAAAGCTTTTTCGCAAAAGCTTTGAAAACTTTTAAACAAAGATAGACTTTATATCACTTATAGTTTTTAGTTATAAAGTTTCAAAGTTTATGTGATTTCATCAGAAACGCGAAGAAATTAATGCTTAAAACAATGCATAAAAATTTGCGAATTTTTGAAAATACTGCATAGGAATTAATTTTAAAATTTCTTGTATTACATTTATTTTTCGAAATATTTAAAATTTTTAAAAAACCAGAAATTTATTTCAAATGAAGAATTGAAGATTTTGTGTGATATAAGTTTTACTTTGTTTTTTAATCAGATTTTCGGCCAAATTTCTTCTAATATATGTAATAAACTACTCAAGTAAAATAACAAATAAAAAACTTACCTTTGGGAAAACTTTTTTTTCCATAGAGTATTGTCATTAATAATTATATATCGGAACTGCTTGGATGTGGAGCTAAAGTTTACGATGTCTTTAATGGTGATATCTTTATATTCTAAAATTTTGGAAATTATTTCTGCAGGCATGTGTATTAGCGTAGCCATTGTTATTGTTATTAAAAATTTTTTTAAATTTTAAAACTTTGAAAAAATTCTGTTTTATTAACGAATTTGTCGACACATTTACATTTTAACTCCGTTTACATTTTAACTCCGTTCACGAATAGGGCACGATGTTCACTGTACGAAGCCAAATCGCAAACTGAACTTTTTGGGAATGTGCTATTAACTACCATTCCATATGGAATGGTTTTAACGAAGCACGACCATCTTAGTACAAACTAGTAGGTTTATACAAACAAAAAGATTAGAAAAGAAAAGAAAAAATTTACAAAAGACATTTAAAGATTTAAAAAAGACATTTAAAGATTTCTCTTTTTTCTCTTTCAAATATGTGTAAAATTTTATGGGTTTTTCCTGCTTTTATGAATGCTTGACAAATATTGACTATTCCTTTTCAGGTAAAAAAAATAACGGACAGATACGTTTTCTATACATTCATTAATTTTATTTGTGGGTGATTCGTTTTTTACCTATGTCCAAAAGTAACGGTATTTTTGCTCATAGAAAACTCTATGTCATTTATACAGTCTATTTGATTTTCTTCTGTTAATATATATTTAATATTGTTTTTATTTCTACAAAAAATATATCCTAATCTCACTCATTTATCTATTTAATAAATAGTTTAAAAAAGATCTTTTTTAAAACTCATATTAAATGTAAATCTTCAAAATTGATTCAATTTTTTCAATTATAAAGAAAATTTATAAAAAATAAATTCTTCTTTATATTTATAATTATATTTATATAAAAACTATTTATAATTTATAATAAATATTTATAATATTTATAATATTTATAATAAAATTTTATTATTCTAAATTACAAATGCTTCATATGTTGTTTTCTCCAATTTAAAACAATTTTTTTATATAATTATAACAAAGTCTAGTCCTCATTTCTTAAAATTTTCAATTTATTAAATAAATCATAATTTTAAAAAGAGCAGTTAATAGCATTACTTAAATGGCTTTATAAATCATATCAGAGTACTAAAACTGATATAAAATTCTTGTCGACTTCTCAACATATTAAGGAAATCCTGATGATTTATATAAATTTACAGCTTTTTTTATATAAGGAGTAAAACGAACTGTGACATAAAAAATGATTAAAACACAGCAAAATCATTGAATCACTTTATTGTCACACGCCATCTCTGGCATCGGGGGTATCTTTTATCAGATATATGATACTGGATACAGTCACTAACGTTTTATATTTATTCATCTCGCGATCTCCTACCGCGAGCTCCGTGAATGAGGCGACAGCCTTTAAAGCGATCCGCGATTGGTCGTACGCGGTGTGAAGAGAGAGAAAATGCATATTATATAATTGAAAAAAATTAAAATATAACATTCATATCATGCAATGATTACTTTGAATCAATTCGGATTTCTTCGATGTTTTCGAAAGCGAGAGCGGAACAAAGGTTCACGGAGTTCTCGGCTGAGATTCTCCGAAATGTTGTCTAAACGTACTGCTTAAATTCTTTCGTTCTTTCGTGATTTATGCTTTCTTTCTTTCTTTTGTTCAACGAAAAGTAAACATCTTTTCTAACGCCCACTATTTCGTTTCTTACACATCTGTTCTCTTTCTTTTTCACTTTTTATGCTTTTCATTTTGCAGTTCTCTCTCTCTCTCTCTCTCTCTCTCTCTCTCTCTCTCATCCTTTTTGTCGTACTTTTTAGAGAAATAAATTTAAACACTTATCATAATAAAATGATAGAAATGTACGAGTCCCGCCGCACGCGCGCGCAGTTGCGTCTTCAATGATTTCGTGAAATATAATATAGTAAAATCTTTTTCTTTTGTCTATTTAATATTAAAATAATAAAATTGCTTCGCGGGCGCGCGCGCATTATCTTACGACCGACTCGTAATTCGTTTTAAAAGATATCGGATGATGCTGAAAAAAGACAATTCCACCGAAAATCGTGTATTTGAAAAGAGCATCGGAAGAAAATTTAATTAGAACGTCCGTTAATATTAATACGCGTTTCTCGCAATGATCGAGAAAATTAAATTAAAATTAAAATCCGTCAAAAAATTGACACGTAATCTGATCGCAACATTAGTTTTCAAGATTCGTCCAAAATATCGGGAATACGAGTCGTTCGTGAGCTCACGAGATACAAGATTAGAGATCACCTAAGCTACCTGATGAACTTCTTTCTATGAGAATAGTGGATAATTCATTTTATAGCTCGTTCTTGCCGATGTCTTTACGACGTTTCGGTTACGACGTTTAATCCCTTCCTTTTCTTTCGCTGGATCGCATATCCTTTCACTCTCACCTTTTCTTTCCAATCCTTTTCGCACGCCCGACACACACGTATACACCCTATTGTATTTTATTGTAAACCTAAATTGGCTTTCTAAATTTGACAAAAGTGGTACCCCTTGGCTCTCAGGCATTTTCATTCGTAAGTAATGTTCTTTCATCTTTATTATATTTTTTTTTTTTGCTAGATCTTTTCTCTCACGATTTTTTCTTTTTTTTCATGTTCCAATCTTCGTTAGCTTCTACTATTCATATCGATATTAGTACTCGGGGTTTCACCCCGTACTTTTTCATTAAGTTAATTAATAATATATATAGGTACAAAGTCGGATAATAATTTGTATTCGCGCGTTTCGTAGTTTAATATTATGTGTGATTTTTTTTTCACGATACGCGTTTCCGATCCTAGAATTGAGCATGCCTATATACAGATGGGCATGGCAAGAATAGAAATCGACGTATACTTCTTCGAGCTGTTTCTTCTGACAAATCAACATTCTAATCGAGATAGGCAATCATATATACAAATTTATTTAGTATTATTACTGAGAATAGTCGCGACGCAAAGGCCAATTATTCTCTTAAATTTTTCTCGTAAATTTTTCTCGTAAATTTCCGTCAAATTTTTACTGATTCGGAGAATATATTATTTTATCATTATATTGTATTGCGATACGTATCAATTTGCGTATTAAATGCGTATCAAACACGTGATGAATTTCTCGAGTTCGTTCAATTACTTGGATAAGTGCAATCTTTGTAAATTTTTTATATTGTATAAATTCTATGATTTTTCTTAATTCTAAAAGTAAAATTCGTTTTTTTTCTGTGAAATTTATCGATCGTTTTATTAGTAGAATAATTATATATATTTATAAGAAACGCAAGATCGCGCACAAGAAACAGCTTGCGAAGAGACGAGAGCGTCGAATTAATTTTGCGAAGAATCTTACAGCCGTCTCTGTATAAACGGCGCGTTACAAACTGAAGAGTTACGTTAGTAGTAGTAATAGTAGTCTTGTATATTTTATCAATTAACTATTACAGAATTATATTTGTGTATTACGTCATCATTGTCCCACAATCTTGATAAATCCGTGCATTTGCAAAATATGTACTTAGAAATGAGCTTATAGTAATATATTATTTTTTTTTTTCACAATACTTTACATATACATCTCTTCGGATTAGAACCCTACTTTTTGTCTTTGTTTTCTCACGAGTAAAAAAGCTTCTTTCTCTTGCCGTACGTCTCTAATTTAAGCATGTTATAGATATGATAAGATACCACCCTTCTCTATACAATTCCCTCGTTCCCTAAAAGTCTCGATCGGTCTGCCGATTTACGAGAAAAGTTACGTTACCTAGAATTTATATTCATGAACATTCGGATTATCGATGACGTATCTATATGATTCGTCTGTAAATCAATGATACTTCGTTATCTCGTTCTTCTCAAACTCTAAGCTAAGTCTTACGTTATAGCTCGCTTAACGACGGATGCATGTATTTCGATGGCAATTCGATATAATCTCAGCACGCGTATCAAACGCGCTTACATTATCCGGTATTAATTCAAAAAATTCGCGTTATGGATCGCGTAGAAATAGTCGTATAGTATCGAAGAGCGAAAATGCGAGTGTGAATGAGACAATCGTTTCAAGTTGTAAAGCAAGATATTATACTTGGTCAATTATTGTAAGACTCGTGATAAGATAGATGTTGACATTGCTGTCACTTAATCTTACGGCTTTAATCACTCAAGAAACGTGACGCGAATCATTCCGGATAGAAATTCTCTGCGTTCGAACCTATATCTCTAGCGAATTGTTATCGGTAAATCGGAGATTTACAAAAATATACGTAATATAGCCGCTTGAAGCTACTGCATTCCATTTATCAAAGTTTTGTCGGTAATATCCAAGGAGTACCTTCCACGCATACAATTACAATGATTCGTAATTTCAAAACATGTCACGTGAAAAAAAAGCCTACTTCGCTAAAAAAAATTAATGAGACACACAAAGAAAATTCGCGCAGCGAACTTTTCGATTTAGCATTCATCTAATATATCAATTTGGCGAAAGTATACGTAAGTATCGACATAAATAGCAATATATGCTGTTTAAAAAAATATTAAAAACTCGTTTTCCTTCGCACAGATATTCTTTCTCGTCCTTTCAAAAATTTCTTCTCATAATTAAGTTGAAACGTTTGTCTTGTACACGAAGTTTACACACACCAAACCTTAAATACTTGACGGAAAATAATTTTCTTTCTCACTCAATCTTTCAACTTCTCTCTCTCTCTCTCTCTCTCTCTCTCTCTCTCTCTCTCTCTCTCTCTCTCTTTCTCTGATTCTCTTTTACAGGGCACGAATGTAATTATTTACTAATTCACAGCAGACACTTCACGTGCATGTGCATACTCGCTGATGTGTATCTTCGCGAGTGTTTGAGATACGCACGAAGAAAGATCGAACACATAGCACGATAATCAAGATATATAAAATTAATGGCAAGCGTTTACGCATTTCTTACAGAGATTTACAAAGCCTCTTAAATATTTAGTGTGGTGGTCACTGCTTATTATTTTTGTACAAAATCAGTACGAAAAAGAATTTTTGCCGCGACGCGCGTCCCGTTTACACGAGTTATATGGGCGGTTCGTATTTTTTTTTTTTCAATTTGTCTCGAAAACCTTGCTTTTTACTTAAATAAAATTTATAAATAAAATTCTTTAAAAACGAAGCTAATTTATAATTTGTTCGAATATATCTTTACATCCCGGCTCCCTCGAAATTGCTAATTTCACAAAAGCAGCCAAACGTAGATATCATAGGAATCGATTTATCAGTCTGCTTCATATTTGAAAAATGTGATACTATATAACACTTGCTCCACATTTTCTACATTATAATGGTATCTCATTTTGGACGAGTTACTAAACGAAGCTTAAAAAGCTGAGTAACGTGATAGCGTGTACGATGACGAACAAATTTTATTATGAAAAAAGAACAAACTGTATAATTAAAAAATTAAACTGCGCAATTAAAATTATATCATCGTACGTTCCACTTAATCCGAATTATATTAATTTGGAAAAGATTAAATCAGATCAGAGTTTATAGAGAGAACGCGAAAAAAATCATAGTGACGATCGTATATTGTGGAAACCGATAAACGACAACGAAAAATGTCAACGCAAACATTATTACTCATTCAAACTTGCGCGCACATATATCGTACAATTTTATATAGTTATTATATTATTTACATTAAATAATATATATACATATATATTATTTCTGACGGTGACATTTTTGACTAAAAATTTGACAACGATAAAATGTCTTTTAGCCGACCATTTCGGAGATCGGTATTTATAGTACTTGAACTGTCCTAAAATTATATACAAAGTTTGGAAACGTCTTCCATAAGCATATATGTAATATATTTATATTTATATATACTTATTCTCTCTCGCAACATTTTTAATCTTTCTCGCATGTTGATTAAATGAAGTCCATGGACCGTCGCTTCATTTTTCACAGTACTCATTAATCTCTTTAACCACTTAACCACACACACACACACCCACGCACACATATACACGCACGCATACACACATTTAGATTCACTGAAAACGAGCGTCATTGTAATCGTTCGTATATTATTAATCTAGTACACCACATTTGAGTTCACATCTATCCCGAACTTGCTTGATTTGGTTGGTTTTCACTGTAAATGAAATAAACAAACGTATTACTATTGTAAACGTACATTATCACTCATTCATCACATGAAATATCGAATGATAAAAATTCTGTGTAATATTCATTCTCAAATATTGTCATTGCATATATATAAATTTTACATATTAAATGGTGTCGAAAAAATTGACTCATATAATCAATCTTTTCGACGCCATTCGATATATAAGATTGATTAATGTTTTAAGAATATCTCGAGAAAATATACAAGAGGATATATAGGACTCCGAATACGGCACAAACTTACCTTCGCTTATATATATATATATATATTTTTTTTTTCACATATTTTTATATCGACAAAGATTCAAACTATAAATATATTAAAAACTGTCACGACTTGCTATGTATTTAGAAGGAAAAATTCAATGGGAAAATCATTAAGAAAAATGCAATGTTGTGCAAAGTTGGAAATTAATACGTGATATATACCAAGCAATATATCAGGAAGTTTATGAAAGTAGTTCCTATGCGTGGACAAGTGTGGAAAAATACAGTCGTAAGATGCAAGTTCAAAAATTGCGTTCCAGGATTAATGAAAAAATCGAACTTTCTCACGTCGAATCAAATTTCGGAGGCATATCTCGTGTACACAAGTTTGGAAAAGTAACAATCGATATAGATAAAAATATGAGGCAACGAAGTACATCGAGGGCGCATGATAACGTAATCTTGCATCGTTTATCGGTTATCTAGACTCATGTCGACTACTTCGAAGCCGAATAGAATTATTTTTGTATATAATAAGACAGGCACTTTCAAAGAGAAGAGGAGATTTTTACAAAACGTAATGGAAGTGGAAAGAAGATATTGGCAACAACAAATGTGTATCAAGATTTCACATGGGTACTTGAGAAAATCTAATTGAAAAACGTTATTAATTAATGAAACAGGCTTAACCGGCGACATTCGATTATCAAAGTACATGTATCGCGAATACAAAAATATTTATAATTGTCATCACGACAGATTGCAATCGCATTATCTGTTTCGTACCCACGTTAAATCGTTGTCCAACTATCTACGAACGATGCCTTGATTCTCAGTGCGTACCTAAAAACTATCTGGCGCTCCGGGAACACATGGCTGGCTACGTCTACATCTAGTCCTACATACAGACTAGTGGCTCGTCTGATATGCCGTACATGATATGTGATGTACTAGTGGTGTTTCTAGAAAGACATGTCCTCTCCCGTACGTTTTTTCACACTCTTTTCTCGCATCGTTTTTGCGTTTATCTTTCGATTTCATTCTTCCCTTTGTTTCTCTTTCTGTCTTCCTCCCCCGCGGAACCTTCTATTATCCGTACAATACAATTTATTTCTCGTATACTGCATTTAAACTGACTTTACCGTATTCAGAGCCAAACGTCAGTCGTTAAGTAGTCTTAGGCTTCAACATTTAATTTAGCTAACGAGGAAGATACGCGTAGCGTGTTTAAGATTCTTTTCAAACTTTTGTTATCAACCATAGAATGATAATATTATGATACGATAAAGAATTATCTATGACGCTATCCTCGATTTTTTTATACAGTAAATATAACGATAATCTTAAATAGTTATTTGACTTGAAATATATACTTTACATTTGACTACATCATAACATCATCAAACGATGATTTTCCGAATATGTCATTTAAGATGTTAAAAATGTTTATAATGATTTTCACTTTCCATCTCTCTAGTTGTTTATCGATAAATATGATACTACCTTATATACATCGAGACTCGTGCATTTCGGTATCCTATTAATGGTGGAAGCGACTATAGGTGCACCGCGAGATAGGAGCTCGAACTCAATCTAGTGTTACTTTTTTTCTCTACTTTGCTCTACTGTAAGAAACTCAAACATCTCCTCGTTAAATATATGTGTAAAGGGAATTATTTCGGTACGTTCTTCGGACAGTCATTCTTTTAAATTTTAAAAGAATCGAGAGACGTGACCGAAGATCGACGGGACAAAGCAAGGGATGGAGCTCCACTGACCAGGGCTTGGGTGTCAAACAGCTTGTACCATCCGAACACCATCTGATTGAGGTCCAGCTCATCCAATACGATCTGTGCAATACCCATGAACACTTTTTTCCCTTCTATCCGACCGTAGTCGCCCCACACCGTCACCTGAAATCACGATATACGATAGAATTATAATCAAACGATCGAATTATAATCGCGTTTAAAAGTGCATTGTAAGAAAGTTAATGATAATTAAATCTGTAAAAAATTAATAAGACATACCTGTAATATACAGCCCCGACAGTTCTCCTTGAAAGCCAACAATTGTTGATAGAACGGATCTAACGTTTTTCTGGCCATCATGGTTTTCGCTTTCTCTATACATCTTTTACCGTTCACCAGGTAAAGCTTCACGTAAGGAGCTGGAATAAGGATCATTAGCATCAGCACAGCTTGTGCACCAAGCAATATTTATTCGAAACGGCTTACCTGGTGTTACTTTGCTGCCTTGTTTCGCTTTAAGATCTTTGGCACGTATGACCTCTACCTCCAGGTAACCCTTTGTGTGGCTCAACGACAGTTGAATCTCACCGAGGCAACGGGCACCGAGGGCCTGCCTTCCGACTACTTGGCCCGGTCCAAGGTCTTCGATGAAGTCTCTCAACTGCCCTTCGCCTGCCATTCGCAGACTCGGAGACCAGCTGCGGTTTTCAAAATTATGTATTTAGAAAAAGATACGCAACTCCTTTATTTTGGAATACTACGGAAAGTATATGAAGTATGATTCGATAGAAAAGAAAAAGACGCTTGAAGAAAATAAAAGAAAACGCCGAGAAAGAACGAAAAAACCTGTGCTCACAGTGCTTATTGTACGAGCAATGGAAATCGAAACTATACTTTATGACTTTGTGTCCTTTTTTCCATTCTCTTGCTCGCACATAAACTTTATCGGTCTAACGTAGATCTAAGAACGCGCCGTAATGAAGAAATAAAGCGCGAAAACTGCAAGCTGAAAATCAGATTATCACTCGAAAGAACTGAGATGCGATAAGAGAAAATTGTGAGGGATATAAAAATCATAAACGAAAAATTAATTATTCCGCAGGAGCGAGGGACAATTCTCGCAAGCCTTCGACGAAAGTTGTAAAAGAGAGAGAACACACCTCATTCAGTTTGAGAAAAGAAGAACTCACGCTGAAAGTGTAGTGTTGGTGTGTGTAGTGTAGTAAATATATATCATATACACATGGAAAAAGATCATATATATATGTATAAAAGTTTAAAAAACATATCAGATTATTGGTGCATGCATTTTAATCTAAATACAGACAGAAAAGAGAGAAAGAGAGAGAGAGAGAGAGAAAGAGAGAGAGAGAGAGAAAGGAATAAATACGATTTTTTAAATAATTCTAAATAACAGTAATCAGTCTTCGATATGATTAATCAATCTTGAAAAACTTATATAAATGCGATAATCGATTAAAAAAGTACGATTATAATTCTTACAATGTTTTAACGATTTTAATACACGACTGAGTACTGTTTTGTTGTTTCAAACTACATTTATCTACTTAACATGCTTCACCAGAACCTTGGGAAAAAATGGAAGAATTAATAAAAAAAGTTATATTAAAACTTACACTTACTTGCCGTGGCTATGCTACGTGTCGTTGAGAAGATTCGCGTTATTAATGCTAAACGGAACTTTTCAATACAATTTCTGTTATATAATAGACATATCCATATATATTGAGTGTATACATGATTATATATTCGCACAAAACTGTCATTAATCTAACTATTAACTACAATTATTGTTAAGGATCAGATTTTTTTACGACACCTTTGCATAGAAAAGAACGCAGATCTCTTTCAATTGCACAGTAATGGGACTTAATTATATCGTTAATCAATGACGAATATATTGCTGTTATATAATGATTTCAATATGATGATATATTTAAAGTATCGGACAAAGTTGTACGAATATAAAAATATTAACACACCCGATTTTGTAGCCAATCACTTTCTCCGAGATTTCGCGACCATAATTAGGACATAAAATACCGCTGCCAAGGATAATAAATTGTCAGAATTATTATTCGTAAACGTCGTGCGCCGAACCGACAAAACGTTTGCAAAATGCAATTTACATTCTTTAATTGACACGTAGACCTTGTCTACGTTTAATCTATTTCAATCCTCGACCGTTTTCTCGATCCGGCGAGTATATTCTAAGAGATACACCGCTGTTAGAAATACCTATTCTACGATATATCAAAACACACTTTATATGAAAACGGTAAGACAGAGAGATCCATAAGACAGGAGGAAGGGGGCTGCTTTCCGAGGAACACACGCATGTCGATCTCACAATAGATAGTACCTACTATATAAAATACAATGAATCGTACGGAAGTATATGAAAATCATCGGGGGAAAACGATCCTCCGCGAAGACATTCCTGGGTGATATTCCTGGGTTATATATTCACAGTTGTCCTGCTTACCATATGGATAGAGAATACAGACTCCGCGACAACGATCACATTGACATATATTTATATAATAGATACAAAAGTGCGTGTGTGTATGTGCAATGGTGCTCCGAAGTAATGCGACACAATCATTTGCCACACAATCAAGCAATTAAAGCCAAGACGACAACAACACCGATAATGGACGATAATATTTTTTATAGGCGCTTCTGTTTTGTGGAGAACTCGGGAGTGAGAAAGAATTTTCGAAAGAAAGTAATAAAAAATAAAAGGAGACGGAAAAAAGATACAGCGAAATATATAAAACTCAGTCAATTCGTCGAAGACTATACTTTAATGCATACTTCTTCCTCGCACTATAAAACCGACATAAAATAACCGTATAATACAGAGACTGCTCTACTAACGTAAGAAGAAGACACTACGCCTCGTAAAATTCAACTATGATTACATAAATTGTTACTCGTCACATCATAAATTCAAACTAAAGTGATAAGACAGAAAAGGGATAAATAAAATGTGCAAAAAAAAAAAAAAAAAAATATTTGCTTCAGAAGAAAACATGATTATATAATGTACCATTTTTAAATACGCAACTTTCTGATTTTTACATGTGACTACTGTGCTATATTCATGAGAATCGAAAAGGTATGGTTAAAAAAATGGGATATGATTTAAAAAAAAATTGCAGAGAGATGACAAAAATACATAACTGAATTACAAATTGATAGAAATCAAGGATACATGAGAAAAAACACATGTGGCCATATAATTACACAATTCAAATCATGGATACATATTGATGACGCATCTTCAATCACATGTTTGAAGATGCAATAATTGATCTGAAGCGTTTACGATTTTCTGTGTGTAGATAAATCTTACAAGGAGAGAAATGTGTCAACAGGATTATTCTTTGTCTCTAATCAAGTCTCATGCACACACGATAAAAATAATATTTATTTTATAATAATCTTATAACAATTATTTCATTCGGATAATACAATTAAAGAGAATTTAAATAAATTTGTTAAATAACGGTTCCTTTGAGGACGACAAAGAATAAGTCCCATTGATTGAAGAATGTGAGAAGACAATAAGCTCATATGTACATTGGCAAACGAGGGGTAATGAGCTACGAGCTGTGCTTTGAAATAATGAGAAAGCTCGCTTATTAAATAAAATTCAAAAACAGATATTCATTGAGGTGTAAATCGATGTTAAGCATTATATTCAACGCTCGATATCATTATTTATAATTTAAATCTCTCTCAAATTTACCATACAAGAGACATGTATTTAACTTTATTATAATTTTTTCTCATATACAAAATCAATTTTCTTAACCATTTTAATAAGTTAACATAATATTACTCCAACAAAAGATTAATCCAACAGAATAATTATATAAAGCACACACATACATACACACAAATAAAAGTCTATACGTAAACCAAAATTTGTTTTACTCCTATTATAACTTTCATTATTCGTTTCATATGGTATAAATGTATCGATAAATCAACTCTCTCTTTTCACAACAATTTCACAACTTATAGCTCATCTCGTTTAGTCAAGATGCACGCTCCTATAAAGGAGCAGAATGTATATGAAACCGATAAATCTGATATAGAGAAACAAGGGCGAATAGCAGAGAGTAGAGATGATAGAAAAGGAGAGATAGAAAAGCACAGGAGGAGACAGAAAGAAAGACAGAGAGAGAGAGAGAGAGAGAGAAAGAGAGAGAGAGAGAAAGAGAGAGAGTGTGGGTGTATGTATCGGGAATCTCGCGCTTCCGCTTGCAGAATTGGTCGCCACATTGGTGTGGGGTCCACTACTTACGAGCTTCCTTCGGAACTAGAGATCGAGTTGAGACTCCCGGCGGTATCGCTGGCTGCCGATCCCGCCTGTTTGCTGTCAAAGCGCTGATAGGCCGGCATGATCTCCTCGGATCGTTGTATGCTGCTCGGCGTGCTGTTGCGCTTCCGGCTCGCTAAACCGGCGCGTGCCACGGCGCCGCCGCCGATGATCATCCCGCCGCACTCTGCGTTGTAAAACCAAACAAGAAATACCGCTAAACTATTGTCTTTCACTAAATACGCCGCCGGAAACGGGCCGCAGCAGCTGCCTCGTCCAGGTATCCAAGGGGGTTGCGCGCCCGAACGGGCACATCTTTAATCAATCAACGTGCAGCGACGGAATCGCAGAACAGAACGGACGGATTTCAGCATGTAAGATATGTATATCTGTAGTTAAGCTACCTTTCTCTCTCTTTCTTCCGCTCTCTCCTTCTTTTTTGCTTTCTCTCTCTCTCTCTCTCTCTCTCTTTTTTTTCTCTCTATCGCGTAAACTTGCCCTCACGCTCTCTTTTTTTCCCCTTGCTCTATCGCTTATTCTCGCCCGATCTTTTCCTGATCGCTTCTTTGAGTCGGTCTAACGATTAGCGATAAAATGCAGAGAGGCCTTTGGAGAATCTGACATCTTACAACCGAAAAATAGGGAAAGGGAATGTGAGAATATATCGAGGTGTCGTGATATTTGGAGCGAAATGCAACGAGATAACATCGCGCGGGCACACATTTGCATTTGACACCAAAACAAAAAATATGCTTAATCTTACAATATCCTATATATATATATGTCAAAATTTAAATTCTCTGACGTCCGTCACAAATAATAATAATAACGATAGCGTATGCATGAATCGTAACAGGACTTTCTCTGGCATTATGTAAAACATATTTTGTAATAAAATAACTCTCCATGAAAAAGAGAAATATTATTATCGATGATCCAATGAGAATTTGTTTCAATAATTCTTGTTAATAGACGGACGTAAAAGCATAAGTAAGCGGAATCCTCCTTCGCGCGTAGCATCTCATTAACTCACGCAGGCTCTATCGAGACAAGAATTAATCGTAACTACGTCAGAAAATCACTAGTATGTTTTTTTTTATATATATATGTACGAAAATGCTGCATGTAAAATTTAATCAGCGGCAACTCTAGAAAAATTGCTTAATATGTATATACATCTATCACTAAATAAATTTATATAGATTCTCCGGATCCCTTAAGTACACGGATAATTATATACACAGATATTATATATACATATTTAATGTCGAAATTCTTCAAAGCTTTGGAGTCACAATTTATACAAAGAAAGCTAAGGAAGAAGGCAGAATAAAGATTTATAATTATCAAATCGGTGTACGTAAGGATTGGTCCGGCAAATATCTGATTATACATTCAACGGATTCGTAATCAATAATCTTAAGAATATGAAAAAAAAACGTAAATATACGCTTGTAAAAGCACTGCAACGATTCAGGACATTGAAAAATTCAAAAGCCGTGTGAATAGCGCACTCTCACCTGAAGCACGTATCAACACAGCGGCTTCTAAGAAATAATAAAAAAAATAATCAGTATCAAAGAGAGTGGCCAACTTACCTCGATGCTATCGAGAAATTCAAATTGACCACGCGACGATCTAGATTGGAAAAGCTGTATGGAACGGAACGATTATAACGTGACACACGGTGCCGACACTATTCTAGAGTCACGAAAAGACGCCAGAGCACAACTATACTTGTGCAACTAGAATGTGAGTTTCCTGATCTGCGCTTCATACACAGGCATGTAGTGTAATAAATCAACCGGAGATGCGTACGCGAACTGCATTTCCGCAGAGAGGGAAAGACACTAAAAAAAAAAAAAGAAAATTAAAAAAAAAAGACAAATAACTTGATACGACACGATGATGTTACAGCCCAGGAAACTCGTGCGAACGTTTCTCTAGAAATAACGTATCAATACTACGTAGAAATAGCCTCTACGATCTAGAATAAACGAGAAGGAAGGAATCACCTCGTGACTATTTGGTAGAAACGTGCAGATTCGCAAAATACTTTCTTCGATTCGTCTAGAAAAAAAAGAATTAAAGAAGTAACATTCGTCGACAATACGACGAGGATCTTTCGCAGATCCGTCGTCGGCTGGCAAAGTCAGAGAGCTTTAGTCGCAAGAGAGTATTTTCCGACAACAATCACGAGAGACTCGCAATCGACCCCGACTAAAGCACGGCCTCTAAAAGAGTGATGTGTGGTGTGTTTTCATTGTCGCTGTCACAACATTTGGTGTCGTCCGATTGAACGATAGCTCTTGTTCTTTCTATCGCAAGTCCTCCCATCTGCAACGTGTACTCACATATTTCGTCGAAGGCTTGATCCAATTTACGATTAATGAAATCAAAGCATCTGATTAAAAAGGACCTCTGACAATGTCGCACTTTAGCCCGCGCATAATAATCTCTACGATCGATATCGTATCATTCATATATATTCAACGATCAAAAATGGATGACGAACGTCATCTCATGTGTGGATCTTCGCACAAGGATTCATCGTCATCGGCAGAGATAAAGTTTAGAGACGCGCGTCCTGCGATAGGGTCTCCCTTGGTCGATCGCTCCCGCGCGGCAACGCAAAAATCTTATGAGGAAAATAAAGCGAAAGATGATGAAGAAGAGAGATGTGATTCTAATGTGTGAGAGAGAGCTGTCGGACCTGTCCCCGTCGCCGCTCCCCTCGCCATCGCTGCTCGCGGAGCTCGGTTGCCGTCCGCTCCTACCACCGACCGTATCCTCCGGCAGGACCTCCTCGCTCCTGTGAACTGTAAAGGACGACTTCCCCTTCTTCCCGAAACCCAGCCGCCGTTTCCGTCCTTCCTCGCCAACGCATGTACCACCAACAGACGCACGTGGTATGTTATGGATTTTGCGTGACGTGATATAGTTTTTTGTTGTTGTTGTTCGATGTAAGTTGCAAGTTGCGGTAGCAAGAGCAACAGTTGTCGTGAGCGTAATGTCAGTTTAGCAGAACGATTTTACATGTGTACATATTGTTTTTTTTTTTCCAATGGTGAATGTGACAGAGTATCGGTTCGTGGTTTTTTTTTTTTTTTTTGCGTAACAGTGACGATCGGGTCCAGCAAATCGATCGATGATCCGTATGGAATGTTCCATGAACACACGATCGGGCCGCCGCGATGAAAAATCGTGCAGGTGGGTGCAGATCGATGACGTGAATGGTCCCCCAGCGTCGAGAGGTGGTTGGTTGGTAGAAGTAAAGTGTGAGTGTGTTTCATGTCGAAGAGAGGCGGATAAAGATGAGGAGGGATGGCGGAGAAAACAAGAATACAATTAGAATGTACATACTGCCCCGCTTACTGGGTTTTTTGCTTGTACGGTATGCTCTTGTTATCGTTCAAATGTTGCCTGTCGATGATGTTTGAATTATGGTAACATGGCTGAAGAAAAAACAAAAAATCTCAAGAAAAAGAATAATCATTGCTTGTAGTTTCTTTCATGGTCAATATGACTTTCTTCTTGGCACACGCTATTTTCAAAGAGTTATTTTAACATAATTTATCATGTTGTAGCTACGGTATGTGATGTGCTAGGAGAGTTTTATTCCATTCAAAATTGTATATTGTTAGAACTATCAAAACATAAGTCTCTTTAAAAAAATTAACTTTTCTAAATTTCAAAAAATATCTGTTTTAAAGATTAATAGAATTTTTATATTAAATATATATCTTATTAATTATATATCTTATATTAAATTTATTACATCGTACAATAGTTGCTATTAATTATTTATTCTATTTTAATCTAGTCAATTTTGATATTAAATTAATATCAGTAAATTTATACCTGAACAATCCCTGTTTTGCAAAGAAAACTTAATTTTTATTAAAAAATATTTATATTTATTGCATTAATTTCATTATATTAATTTTTTTAATAATTTTAAATTTATTGTTCGATATTAAATTTATATTTAACGATTTGAGAAACGATCAAGTTTAATTAAACAATTAAGAAATGTTCGAAATTTTAATCAATATTTATAGCATCAAAAAACATACGGGAAATAATTATTCTTTTTCTTGGATTTAAACAAAAAATTATTTTCTGTTAAACTATATTGAATTAATGAGTGTCCGATTGTAAGAACCAAGACTCGTGAAATAGAAAGAATAAGATATAAAAGATAAGCAAGAAATGAACAAATGTGTCGAATATTTCTTGTATATCATTTTAAATTTCTTAATTATTCTATAAATGCGAATATTTTATCCGTTCGATTATTATAACCAATTAGTGCATTGTATCGCAATTATAATCGCTCGAGAATTTAATCAACACAAGCATTTACAAATACAATATTCAATAATTGCATTGATTCTAATTATTTGGCAAGTAATATTTTTATCTATAATTCTTGATCTCTCTTATTCTTATTCTTCATTCGTGTTTTGGCTATAAAAATATATAATTTAAAAAATTCTATCGCTCCCGCGCGCGTTATATTAAATCTATTTTCATTGCTAATACGCTTATAGGACATCCTATACAGATAGAATACAGACCGTGTTACTGATACGCACATATTTGTTGTCAAAAAATGAGTATTTTTCCTATGAAAATTTCCAAAAATATTCGTTTTCGAAATATTTTATTTTTCGATATTATTCCCACGTATGAATATTCAGTTCAGACAAAATAACGAAAAAAAAGGAAAAACTAAAAACTGCATAAATAAATTTATTTTATTTATATCAGAATTTAAAAGCACTCTTCGCTGCCACAAAAAAAATTTGTTTCATATTAACTCAACTAAAATTTTTTAAATATTTTATATAAATAAATAAATATATATTAGAGACCTTTAATTATTAATTAGCAAAATTTTTACACGAAAACAACAATGTGTTATATTGACATATTAAACACAACGAAATATTAGAAAATAAAATACTTCAATGCATTTTTAGAAATTTGGTCAAACGAAGAAGATGCTTATTTTTTGACAAGAAATATTGATCTGTACTCTACTTACACGAGATACACGGTATCATAAAAATACCGATATGTCAATGATATATTTACATCATCCTCATTTATGCACGTAGCGAGAGCACACCGTTATAATCTACACACTAACGATACTAGACTACGCTATCCTAATAAATACGAAATATCGATGTTCTGAAGAAAATGAAGATTTCCTTTTTTTTTTTCACTAAAGAGAGAAGATATATAAATGTCAGAAAAATAGAAAACTGTCTAATGTCGCGTAAGAGATAGTATCCATACATTAATCAAATCGCTTCTAACATCGCGCACCGAGGGAGGGAAATGTCATTATGTTCGCGTCAACGATCGATCTTTACGAAAGAATGGACTACGTAACACGTAGAGATTCTAAACGTAAACTTAACTAGGAGTAGCCAATGTGACAATGTGTTACCTGTCGCGGATAATTGGCTGGTGCTGTTGCTCTTTTTGCCCAGACCCGTTTGATACTGCACCGCGCTTCCGCTGCTACTGCCGCTTCCGCTCTTGCTTCCTGGCGAGCTTTTACGGCCTCGCTTCGAAGCATCTTCGACGTTCAATGCGATTGCCGTGTCACTAAAACTACCCGTGTCTGCGAAACGATAAACGTATTTGTGTGGGTACTAGAATCAGATCAGCGCGATCCGAGCTTCAGGTATAATGATTTGTTTTTCTCTCGAAATGCTTTTTCCTCTTTTGTTTCTTATTTGCATCGCGTCAGAACTTCGAAGATAAAAGAGCAAAGGTATAAAGTTGTGGAACAATACGAACATAAATCTACACACAATTAATTTGGATAAATTATATTAGAAAATTTTAGCGGGATATGAAACGTATAAAAGCAATGCGTGTTCAATCTTTATTATTGTTGAACGACAGACGGGGGAAGACGTTCGTGACTTTGCGAACTCAGAGAAAACTTTCATAAAACGTTTGCATGGACGTATGTCCGCAATTCTCTAACTACCCGACTAAATCCGAGTGTAACGAGTTCGTGACTGCAAATCTCGACGAAAATTTATGTTACTACTCCGCAAAGCTCTTACTTTTTCGGCTATACGTCACTGCATCATGACGGTAAATCAATGCCATTCTTACGAAGAATTAGTACGCATCACAGTGAAAGACCGAAGCTAGGTATCGAACAGAATTTTCGTTAAAAAGGCCTAAAATATACAACAGCGAAAGATATACAAAATATATAATAATATAAAAAAAAAAAAACAAAGTTGTAATATTCGAGAATCGATTCAATAATTAATTCATTCAATTTTCGATCTTATCAAAAGCACATAAACATGCTACGGATATTTATTCGCGCTAGTAAAAAAAAATAATTAAGACGCGCTTTTTTAATATCTACAAGAAGAAAGAGCAAAAATTAAAAATATCGAAGCAACTTTATCGATCTTATCTCTTCCATCCGCGTAAAAAAAAATGGAACCCTTTTTATAATCCACCTGATTAAGCATCTTCGCTCACCTTTCTCGTCTTGGGGCACATCGGCGTTACTGAGACTCCTAGTGAACTGGCTTCTCTTGTCGTGGCCGTCGTGCCCGTTGTCGGTGACCTGGTGTCTGGACGTCTTCTCGTACGAGCTCGATTGGCCGCTGTACTCGCTGCTTTCGGGCATGGACGAGGAACGACGAGTCCGTGAGTCGTCATCGTCGCGACGATCGGCGGCGGTGTCGACGTCGACGTCGTAGACAGATTTTTTTCGGAAGGATCGTCGCCGGGTGGAGGACGCCGGTGGCCGCGGCGGCAGGTACGTCACGTGGACGTGCGGCGACGTTTTCGTGTTTTGTGGGTGTTGGTGGTGATGATGATCGTCGACCCGTGGGTGGTAGTTTTTAGCAGTGTCGGAGGTAGCGGTTTGGGAATCAAAGAGACTCGAATTAGCGTTACCAGGGCGGGGTGCTCGGTTACGGGGCCTACGCGGATCGCACGGGCCAAATCCGCAGTTCTCGCTGCACTGGCTCTCGCTCTCCATCGAGTACTCGTAGTACTCGAGGGTGTCGCTGATCGCCACGTTCCTCTTACTACTTCCCTGCGGTTGCTGATGCGGGTGCTGCTGCTGCTGCTGGCTCGGCCGCCTCTGCTGCTGCTGCTGCTGGTGACGCTGCGTGAGCTGTTGCTGGTGGTGCTGCGGTTGCTGCTGCTGCTGCTGCCGTTGCCTCTTGTCGAACAGTTCGAGATCCCTAGCCTCTGGACAGCTGCTGTTTCGCCTACGATATCTATGCTTCGATTCGATCGATGACCGCCGAGTGTCGTCGACCTTTCGCGACAGCGATCCCGACCTACCTAACTCCGAGGAGGACAGCTCACGACACTCGGGGCAACTACTCTTACGCCTAGCGCGCGACGACGCATATCGGGCCTCGCGACCCGAGGAACGCTGCGACCCTGACCTAACTAGCTCGCGACTCATCTCCGCATAACTGCGATTATCCTGATAGCGATTTTCGTAATCGTATCTTGCGTCTAACAAGTAGCTATCACGATCTTGTTCCGCGTCGAGGAAGCCCGATTTCCCGTTCGCTCTAGTCTCCGTCACGAAGCCCGAGGAAGCGATCCGACGGAAATGATCGGCGCCGACGACCGTCTCCATGGAACCAAACTCCTCGTCGGAGTCCAGCACGAAACTCGACGTCCTTTCGTCGTCTCTTCGCGTGCCGTATATTCGCAGATCTCTGCTCTCTGGACAGCTGCTGTTTCGCTTGCGGCGGTACATGCGTCTGGTGCGATCCGCAATCGAGCTTAGGTCCTCGTCCGAGTGTAGAGTCGGCGTGGATTCGGTTCGTTGGATCATCAGCCTCCTGTTGTCCGTCGACCCTCTCGATTGAACGTCTCTGGCACGCGGGCTTTCGTAGTCACCCTCTCTGCTGCCTCTTCTGCTTCTTCGTCTTCGTCTTCGCGGCACGGTAGACGAGGAAGACTCGTATTCGTCGAGGGGACGATAACTGATGTAATCGCTCGTCGACGTAAGCTTCCTGCCGTCATCGTCCGACTGTGCGTAATCGCGTTTTCGCTGAAAATACTCGTCGTCGTACATCGATCCAGCGATCCTTAAGTCTCGGATACTCTCGTTCAGATAATCAAATCGCTTTTGCTCATAATCGTCGACTTTCTCTCGCTCTATGAACCCTTCGTCGTAATCGGCGTCCCAGTTCTCGTAATCTTTATATTTATCTCTTTGATAGGAACGGCCAGTTTCTCCGCGAGGTCGCAAGATACTTTTGGCATCTTGCGACATCCACTCCTCGTCTACGTTCGAGGTACTATGGATCTTCTGGAGAATGTCGCGATCGTAATTTTTGCCAGACGATCGAGCCTCTTCGATGTTGCAGTAGGCGTGATCGCCGACCGTGTTACAAAGGTCACTCTCTACATTCTTCATCTTCTTCTCCGAGGATAAATCTCTGATGTACGAAGATTCGTGATTCAAATAACTCTCGTCCATGTATTTTCTCTTGCCGGTATCGTCCTTGTCCAAGATATTCCTCAGGTTGGATCGCTCGCTGTCCGCTAAATACGTGGATTGATAATCATCGATGCCTCGCTTGTCGAAGCTCGGGACGTAAATTTCCGTCTCGCCGCAGCTAAGCTCGGAGTCGTATCCGTAAAACGGCTTATGATCTTGGGAAAGAAAATCGTAATTCGTTTCCTTGCTCGCGAGATCTCTAGGCACTTTGTCGTCGCCGTTAGAATCGTAGTAGGACTTGCTCTGATCGCCCAGCGCCGGTATCTTGTCGCCGTAGCCGGCGTCGCTGAGAGAGAGATTCCGCTTGAGCTTTCTCCGGGCGGTCCTGAGACTGTCGTCGCTGAATATGTTGCTCGAAATGCTCTCGTACTCGAAACTCTTGGCCCGGCGCGATAGCAGACCGACGGATCCTGGCCTAATACCGAAACGATCATCACCGTATGTATCGTGCATCACGTCGTAATCGAAGCTCCTAGCCTTAGCGGTTAAGAGAGACCTACGCGGATGCAGACTAGCGTCTACGTTCCTAATATCGAGATGATCGAGATGATCATCGATCGGACCTCCCGAGACAATCGTCGTCGTCATCGTCGTCGTCGTCGTTGTCGTCGTCGTTGTCGTTGTCGTGGTCGTTGTCGCGCACTCTTTACCCAACGACAACATGTCGCGGCTACCCGCGTGTCGCGACAAGTACTCGGAGCGAAACTTCTCCACGAAACGATCGTTAAAGTCGACTCGAAGGCAGTCCTCGACGTATATCTCCGGTATACGATTCTTAGCGGCTACGCTAAGTCTCTTTGGCCTGAGTATGTACCCCTCGGAAACGCTGTACTCGCTGGTCTCGGGGCTGTAATATCTCAGCATGTTCTCGTCGACGGTCTGCGATCTCGTGAAGGGCGTACGCATCTTTTTGTACAACGAGCGCACCACTGCGGACTTGCTCCGTACGAGGGGACGCGGGAGCAGGGAACATTTGCCGGGGTTGTTTTTGGGCTGTTTGGCGGGATTGCTGTTGCTCGGACAATGGCATTCGCTGCAGGGTACCCTAAGTTTGTGCCTGCGCCTATTGCGCCTAGGGGGCGGGGGCATGGGAGATATGACACCGGGTATTAATACGTTTTTAACTGTCGGTCTGCAAATAATGTTTTTCATATAGAGAGATTTAACGCTCTTGCGGAAACATATAAACCAAAGGGTGAGCCCATTCCGCTTTTTTTTTTTTTTTTAATTTTAATCTTTTTTAAATTTTTCTTTTCCTCTTTAGCGTCTACCGCGCGTTCGCGATCGATCGAACTCGTATATCGTATCATGAAATCTCAGAACTCGACTCTGCCGAGAGCAACGGGTCGGCATTTCAGAAGAGACACGCGGCGATCGATGTGCTTTCTTTAGTTTCTATAACGTGTCAGATGAGGCACAACTAAGGCCCTAACCGTTCGACCAACGCCACGCACTTATGATATCCCTGCTTTCTTAGAATGGGGCACATTTATTAAATGGACATTGACACAAAGTGCATAGGAAGTGCAATCTATAATCGCTTCGTAGAAAAGGCGGGGAAAGAACATTGGGACGTTAACACGCAAGCAGGATGTGAAAAAGTGCGACTACGGGATGTCCATTTAGTCGACAATGTCCATTTAATCCAGGGATTATCCTTGGTTTGAGAGATCGAGCTGGTGAGTGTGCTATTTCGCGTCGATCGATCCTCATCTCGTGTGTGGAGAACAAAAGTTGAGATCTACAATACATCGATACATCGTGATGTTGTATTTAACAATAGACTGCACACTCGATGTTCGATCTCTCCCTAACGGGGTACTCTCTTGACTATGGAATCAGCGTTGCTTTGCACATTGACGTTGCAACGCGAGGTCGTCCGTACGATAAGATAGCGTAATGATTACGAAACTATACTCACATTAGTGCTCTCGATCCACGTGGTCGTTCCGATTGCGTACTAAAGGCACTGCTCGTTACCGAGGCTATGCTCTCCATATCAGAATCACCGAGATCACCGAGCACATCTTTTTCGGGGCTCAAATGTCCCTTTCTGGGTCTGTGCATCCTATAAGCGTGACTGTGCGACAACGTTAATGGATCGTGTCCGATTGAGGGAAGATCCGAGTCTGAAAGGCCACTGTAATGCCTTTCCCAGCCTAGAAATAGATTATAATCAATATTATTTAAGATACAGTAATTTAAAAAACCGTGTATGAAAAGAAAAAATTACGGTTACATGTAAAATATACAAAATTAAAATGAACGACGAAACTTTATTGATATGTTTCATGAGTAAAAATAAAAAAAAACGTAAACATTGGCCCGAAAACATTTTATTATGTTAAAAAAGAATACGTTCGCTTAATTTTCCATTTTAAAATGCCTTTGTTTCTAATACAAACTTGACATTATTGAAATATTGAATTTAATACTCTATAAATGTTATGTCAACGTTGCTGTAATTCATTGTTAGTAAAATGTTAAATTAACTTTCTCAATTCATTTTTGTCTCTTATACAATACACTTTTGCTCTGTCACAGTTTTCTGCAGACAAAATTTGAAATAATTAAAAAAGAATATAATAAAAATAATAAACAGATTAAATAAATTTTATTCTTGCTCGTTATCAATAAATGAATTCGCTATAATCTTCATGTTTAATATTCTTATCTTGTAATTTTTTCTTAATATTCTATTCTTGTAATTTTTTCTAATAAAACATCTTCAGATTAATATTGAATTTTCTCCTTGTTTCTAATCATAAAATATACAAGCATGATTGTTTAATTTTAAGACATGTTGTATATTTATTATTTTAGACCAGATCTATTTCTATTCTTTCTCAGTCGAGAGTGCGAAATAGCAAGTATTATGTAAGACAGATTATTTATCATTTCAAGCACCAACAGAAAAGTGAAGCGAGGCTTACCTCCCATGCCTGTGCTTCTGTATATCGACTGCCTGTTACGGTGTCTCATGAACCTTGCCCGTTCTTCCAGATCTTGCGTGACCCTTTCCTTCAGGGCTGCCGGGATTTGAGGTAGCTGACGTTTCTTTGGCGATCCAGTGGGAGTAGCAGTTGCCGATCTCGAGCCGAATCTAAATAAGCGCGGCGGTAAACCCGTATCGTCAGTTCTGCTCTTGCAAGTCTCATCCTCGCGATGAACGAATCGAAAAGTTTCCAATGACATATCTCATACCTCGTCGTGTGAACGTATCCGTGCGAATAGGGAATGGATCTGTGCTCAGGCGGAGACAAGGAACGATGACCGGTGGGACTCTGAGATCTTCCTCGGTACCTGACGCTCGGAGAGTCCATAGGCGCTGCGCTGTGCGACCTATGACCCATCATTCCCCGATGGATGTCGTCCTGAAGATTGACGCATTTAATGACGCAACAATATTATCGATGGACATTATTTAATTCTACGCACGAGATATCGATAGACCTTGACGCGTCGATCCGAATATCCTTCGCGAATATCTCTCGCGAGTGTATATTTTTTCCTCCATACATAATTCATCGATCGATTTCTCCTTCGCTCGGATTAAAAACAGAAAACGTCTTACCTTACGATACGTCTGATAACCGGACGCGATGGTAGCCGGTTGGTCACGAGAAATCATGAGGGCCGCCCTTTTGCGTCCTTGAGGCGACATGTCCCTTCGACTCCGATGCTCGCCGTCGACGCAGAGCTCTCTCTCCGGTGGCGGGCTAGAATAGTGGCTGCTCCAGCATGCGTTCATTTTTTTTTATCAATCAGTGAATATTGCGTGCCTTATAGGTTAAATGAGGCGAGTGCTGTGAGTCTCGCGCTAATCTCAAAATGCATGCGGCCAGGATGGTAAGAGAAGCGGAAGGGAAGGTATGTTTGGAACGCTATAAAAATGAAAACAAACTACGTAGCACCGAGGAACGTAAGAAACGAGATCAAGGTAAAAATTCAGTGAGACTTGTCTCTGAAAAATATTCGTACGCATTATTTACATATTCGGCGTATAGATATATATATATATATATAATAATATTCTAGCGTGAGCTCGATTTCTTAAATCGCAAATTGCGAGAGATGCATATCTTCTAATTTGGCGCGAGAAGCGGCTCCAAGTTATTCGGCAATGCAGTCAAGTCTCCTCGGCGTTTACACAGCGTTCTCGATTGCGAGGCGCTTTTCGTTGCCAAAAATCAAAGTCGCGCCATAAAAAGAAGAAATCGCGAGTCGCCGTAAAACTGAGAATATGCCGTGTAAGTGCGTTCGATGGGTGCCAAGACTGCGTAAGTAGTCGACTATTGCACGTCAATGATCGATCGTGCTAAATGTGTGTTGATAGAAAATCCGAGATGGAATTTTCACTGGTTTCTGGCAACGAAAAGCAAAGTGTCCGTGCAAGACAGTCTCGAATATTGGACAGCGCCCGACGTATAATTGCAGTCATCATCAAAGCTCGCAAAGAGAGAGAAAAATTCAATCCACCCCGGCCGATGCGTCGCGATGCACTAAGCATTCTAAAAGCCATGTCCCGTCGCATCTAAGATTTTTAACGTACATAATATGCAAGAAGCAATGACAGTATGACGTCTAAAGTGCCTACATGAATGGCGATTCGCTAATTTAATTAATATTCTTTCTCCGCGCGTTTCCTCCTTAGCAAAGAACCAAGACAAATTGCCCCGAGAATTTTGCGAAACACTGTACATTTTTATACATTTGTGATATTCATGTCATGCGCAAAATATTGCAACAGGAAAATTGAATAGAAAGTTGAATGCCAATGATAATAATGTTTCTTTTTTTGTTACCAATGACGTCTGTATCATAGTCACTGTTTCTTTCTTTGCCCGAAAACACTTTTCCTGCTCCCCCCAACCCCCCTTTTATCAGTCCTTAAAAATATATCCCTATCGAATTTCTCGTTATTCTTGTTATCCGTTCTCAGATTGAGTTAGTTACGTGATTGCGTCAGTTCGCGTTGTCCCGTAGTCTTGTCTCTATTATTTTGCGAATTCTCTTTCTTGTCATGACTAATCGACTGATCTACGCGCGACATTGTAACCTAACGAGGTGAGGATGCAAGACGTGTGACTGCGTGATGAAGGAGGAGAAAATATAAATTGTAATGGCCGTACCGCTTATAATTTGACGGCATATTATGAAACCTAAAAAATAAATAACAAAGCACACGATTAAAATTAAAATCAACGAGCGGGCGCGGCCGCGGCCAACGCATCATTGTATCTATAATGTTTCTTATCTCGCCTTATTATACTTTAATATTTGAAATATTTCACACACATATTTCATACACATTTATCTATTCAAAAAAATGTTGTGCCTTGATATAGATTTCTATGTACATGTATATATATATGCTGAAGAAAGTTGCCAAAACCAACATTTTTCAGGCTTTAACTTCTAGTTAAAAATTCAAAATAAGAATTTATATCCGCAGATATTTATTGGAGACTATTCTTTATCAGTTTTGATAATATTATATATTTAAAATTTTTGAATATAAATGATTCTTTTGTAAAGTGGACAAAAATTAAAGTGTGAGAAATTAATTTTGATATATTCACTAAAAATTATAGAAATACGATAAAAATATGCAAAAAATATTGGATTCAATTATTTAACTGAAAAAGAGTTATTGAATTTCAGATAAATTATGTTACCACGTAATTATTCTATTTATAAAAACTAATATTTATAAAAACTAATATTTATAAAAATTAATATTTTTAAGATTATATACGTACGTTTTATTTTTTTAAATTAAAATCTTTTAAATGTAATTAAATTAGTCAATTTACATTACTCATACTTTTTAAATTGACATTTCGAAGCAAATGTTAATTATGTCGATATATAAGCTACAGGATATGTCAGAAAATTCTAATTTAATTTTTTAACCGTATCCTCTGTGCAAATAGATAAAGATAAAAATAAAACAGAGATAAAATTAATATATAAAAACAGAGATTCAGAATATAAAAGCAGATTTAGAAACCTTTAAAAATGTAGGAAAACATAATGAAAATAGCTATAAAAAATATATATACTTGTTATTATTTAGATTATACAATGCAATGGTGAAAAGAAAATTACAGAAATAAAAACCTTTGAACTTTTAAAGAATTCGAAACAAGCTAATTCAGCATATAAACAAGTTATAAATGCATTATATATACTTCAAATGAATAAATTATAAGCAAATAAAATTCATATCAATTCTGATAAAGTATTTCATTTAATTAATGAATTATATTAGAGTTTAGGAGATCTATTTCGGTTTTGGAGCGCTTTTTCTCTACTCAATATCTTACTCAATATTTATAGCATCATAACAACACGATAGAAAACATCAAGTAAGATATATACAATTAACGAATGTGTGTAAATTTTTTTTGCAAACAATTTTTTTACATACATCCGCCTATTAAAAAGGCTACTTTTCTACTTTGTCATTAAATATAATAATTTGTGTGTGGGTGCTCTTGGGTAGAATTCTTAATAATAATATTTCATCGAATTGCATCGTCCATATCGTATTATCGACTTGACGAAAGAATTATTAATGTAACCGGCGAAACCCTTTCGAATAATCTCATTAGACGGTACTGAAGGTTGTTAAAAATGCGCAGGATGTCCGCCGTTCTCTCAGGAGAACACCGGAATGTTTCAATTACTCGGGACAGCTTTTACAGAGGCTGATGCGCGCTTAGGGATAGAAGCGCTCACTTTGCAGATCGAAGCTGTTCGGTATAAAAAGAAGTGCAGAGCGATGCCGGATAGTATCTCGGCTTATCCCCATCTCTGCCACTCCACCTGCCAAGCCTATCGAGGATAGCACACGTTTTTATTCGATCTACCATTGACTCGATTTTTCGCGTATCATCAACGAAAAAATTTATAATCAAGTCACTCTTTAAAATAATCTAAACGTTTGGGAGATGTAAATTTTGAAAAATTTAATTTGCCAAATATTCAATAATTATAAATGTCGCAAGTACATTTAATAAATGTCGTTATTAAGCAGTTTTTAATGTCGTTATTAAGAAAGTTTTGTCATTATTAATGGTGAATACTTGCATTGATATGCAATATGTGCAAGTTTTGCGTTTACAGCAAATAAATAATTCATCGCAAAACAATATCTATCTCTTGTCTTTGAAATAATTTAATATCCATGCAATTTTGAAAATAATTCCATTATCACAGATGCTTAACATTTTATTGTTGAGTAATTTTCTACCTTATTTCATTTCGATATGTATTATTTCTTCCGTTTGATAAGAGAACGAAGACTCGAAAGCTTTGGTGAAAACCACACTTTGTACTCACAAATAACGATCGGACATCACCGTTGGAATATTAATATGGATACGAGTTTTAAGGCTGACTTCCGGAGCTGACGATGGTCGCGGGCCAACTGCTATGTCAATTGGCTTGTTGCCCAGTTTTATAACTTGGCTTTTGCCCTCTCTCTTTCTTTCGATTACCCCTTCCTTGTTCGACTCTCATCTTTTTTTTTTGTTCGTAATAATTTATATTATATAGTATATTATACTTGTTTCTCTCTCTCTTCCACTTGGCTTGCTTATTAATCGTATAAAAAAGGAAAAAAGTTGAACCTTGTACGATCACAACTACTTTCATATCATTACAAGAACTGTGATATAACTTTGCGATGTAATTATTTGTTAATTATATAATAACTTGACGACAAACGATTGATAAAAATAGTTCAAAATGCGATCTAGTAAAAAAAAAACATCAAAAAATCCATTTTTATACAAATATCCCTTTGTACAAATTCCAACAATTATTTAATTATACAACTTAGCCTCGTTTTATTGGGAGAAAACGGAATAATAACGGAAGAAATCCTCGCGCAGAAACTTTTTCAGGCCAAATCTGCCTCCTCTATTATCGATGATAAAGATCGCGACGTGCAAGCAACACGAGAATGATTGTTACAACAGCTACATAGAATGGTTATGAGATTTGTAAACAGGATCTTAAGTCGTGGGAGGGGGGAGACAGTAACGCTGTCAGATTAACACAATTCCCACCGGTCAGGTATATTGACCGCAGTGCATACTTAAACAATTAATAACTAATCAATTTTCGACACAATTGTAAAGATATTATTAATCAATCTAACGCAATCCTGTGTTTTCTATTAAAAAAATTTCTGGTTTAGACACGCGACAAATTTACAGAGTGTTGAACGCAAAATCTAAAGTTGACCATTTTCGTCGACTTGATATAATACTCTTTCGCCAAACTGAGATTTATATGTTATGTACTACAGAAAAATTCTCAAGAGATGATATTACCTAGAGGAACTGCCGATACTACTTATGCTGGCACCGTCAGCCGTTCTTCTTTGTTCCCTCGACACGTCGCAGTCCGTAATATCGCACTCCGAGGTGTCGGAATCACTTAATCTCGAAGTGGTCGACGGTGGACTGAGATGATGATCCGGCACGTCATCAGAATCTTGGTAATGTCTGTAGAGTGCAGAAAAATATAATATTAACGCTCTCTCGATAACGAAAGTCCCCCCTCGCGACATTAAATTTACTCGGAGTCCCTTTAGAAATAAAACTGTCGGAGGATTTCATGATCCATTTTCGATATTCGCGAGTTTTAGCATGCAAATTTCTGGGACTCGCGAGATAATGTCGCATCGTAAGCAGAGAGACGAGAACATTGTCGAACATCCCGCGGGAGATTCGTATCGATGCGAGGTATTTATTTGATCGCTTTTAGTATTGGCATCTCGGAACTACCAGCATCCGCGAGCGCGATTCATACCTGACGTGCCGGTGTTCTCCGTGAGCGGTCAGAGAATGCCATTCTGGTTCCTCGTCTAAGAGACATACTGCCAATTCCAGGACAACCTCGCCGAGAAAATCGTTCGCCTCGTACCTCGCGTAGTCCCAGACCGTAATCTCCAATGCCCTTTTCCTCAATTCCGAACGTCTGACTCCGTTATAAAAGAAGGTCTGATTCCACCTTGGATCGTTTGTATTCGCCACGGTCTTTGTACGCCGTTTCGATTTCTCGCTGCAACATTTCAAGACCCACACATAAATATATAGTTTTAAGAACCATCGATCGAATAATTGTTCGACAATTAAGTTGGAATTTTTAGCGAAACGGAGAACCGAAGGTTCATCAAAAGTTCATCAGTTTGTTTTGTTTCGTCTTGACCTGCAGCTTTGCGATAATTTAATAATGAGCGTGCGAACTCGGTTCAGAATCCCGATTAAAAATTCCCAATTGATCGAAACAATTGGCCTGCATTTGCAGTTAACTCACCTCTTGTCGGGAAGCAGAAAGATTTTGGCGTAAGGGTTCCTCGGTTGGCCGTTGCTCTTGGGCGTGAGTCCCGCGGCACAAATTATCGTGACGATCAGTTGAAGTCCCATGGGATCGAAACCCAGCTTCACTTGAATGCTGCCGCCCACGTTCGCATTTCCGGTTGGATGTCGGGAGTGTCGACCGCGTCCTTGGGCATGCAGGTCCGGCGAGCCGGGTGACGTCACTAAAACCGAGGGTTTCTCACGCCTCGCGTCGTACAACTCTGCAAGTGATCGTGCGGTGTCGACTAGGATATAACGTTTCCGTACCTGCGATCTTGGAGCGATTCACGAAGGGGGAAGGGTGTGCTCGGAGGGGGAGGAAACGACAACAAAGGCAAAATTAAAAACGATATAAACGAATGAATACATAAGTAAAGAAGAGAAAAAAAATCGGGGGGATGATTCGAGCGAACGGAAATAAATGTTCATCTCTTGCGTATTAAATAAATAAACTCTCGAACAACACAGAAAAAAAAATCGAAACGTAAGATACTCGAGATACCTTTGAAGGATTAGATCGTCCGTTTGGACGTCTATCTTAGAAATTTCTGCCGATTGTAGATACTTTAGTGAAATTATAGTCACGAAAATCAAGTTCTCTATTTCTTGCGGCGTCATCGAACCCCCAAGGGAAGGGGGATATTACAAAATCGATAAACTATTTCCGAACAGTTCTGGAAACACACCCACGTCCTTTAAAGAAGTGCAATCCGCATGCACAGGTTCTCATGATCACGGAAATCCGTGACAACGAGTTAAGAAAATGAAAGAGAGGAGAGAGCTGTTGTAATAATGTTAGATCGATACACATTGATAATAGACATAGCGATGAATTACAGCAAGTTATACTTATTCGTAAGGATCGTACGGAAATATTCATATTCGTTACAAGTAGAGAAGAAGTACGATGGGGTATTGGCGGTTTTATATTTTGCATATATATATATATATTTATGTGTACATAATATATAGTTGTTGCTCCCATAAGACTATACCTATACAACGGTGCTCTTTAACGAGGGGAAGGGGTGCATTAGCATTACGATCTACGTCTACGTTAAACATCGACGGTATATGCTCAAGGCAGAATAAGTGATAGATTAACTTTCGTTGCTCCGCCATGCGATTTATCGATTACGGTTTGTAGCGTAATAATAATGTAATTCTCTCTCCGGTTCCGTTTATTGAGATTTAGAAAAAAAATCCCATTAAACAGACCACAATCGGAGCTACGAGGGGGGGGGGGGGGTCAACGATACAGGAAAAAACAAACACCGAGATCAATTGAAATAGTTTAAAGACAGAGCCTTGTCTGTGAAGCCTACCCCATAGAATACATTTCTTAAGACCTGGAATGCGAAAAATCATACAATCCGTGTGTGACAATAGCGTCGGTTCCAATAATATAATGCTAATAATAATGCTTAATGTATACTTATGCGAGGAACACAGAGTATGCGCCTCATAATTTCGCGTCACTTCAAAGAATACGGCTAATGGGATTTAATTGATATCGATAAATATTCCATTCGAGTCGGAATAATTAATTCTCAGCCCTTTCATGATCTGTCCAATTAAGTCGTCGCAGATATTACGCGTACTACTTTATTCCCGGCATAATATATGCTTGCAATCTTTCTTAACATTTATATATTCTGTATATGAATATATATGCGTATTTTTAAAATGTTAAAAGGAAAAATTCCTAGATTAAAAAACACAAAACGCATTGATCTATCCGAAAGAATTTATAGAGATGAATGCCAGGAATATTTTTGACTCCCTAATCATATTTAGCTTACAGCAACGTATTTTCCTAACATATTTTTCTATAGCTCCTTGTGCATATATTCTACATTTAAATTTACATACTCTATATATAAGATCTAAACACAGTCTACCTCATCATCTCTTTCTACAATTATATTCATAAGATTTACTTCTCGCAATGTTTATTTAAGTAACGTGTGACACCCGTCAGCCTATTGCACGGCTATTGTAGGAGAAAGAGACTTTAAATCAATGAGATGATATGCATATGATTTTAACATACACACACACACATATATATATATATATATATATATATATATATATATATGTTAAAATCATACGCAAGGAAAATCTCAAGTTTTAAAAGTAACAGCTGATGAAATAATCTATATTCACGACATATTTGACACAGAAGCAAAATGAAGAATCGGAAAACGAGACGTGCCGAGCGCATAGTCACCTTTGTGATGTGGCTGTGATCCAGGGATGGTCTCGTGTTTCTGTCGCCATTGGCTCTGAGCGACAATTCGCCTGGACGCCATGGGCGTCGACGGGCCCGGTCCGGCAGGCGTCATGCCTGTCGTCGTCGTGGACAATTTTCTCTCAACTACGAGCTCGATTTGCGGCTCCAGTCTCGACTCGGTGATGATGTCGTAAACTTCCCGGAAGCTTTTGCCCTGCAGGGACCTCCCGTTCCACGCGATCACCTCGTCACCTGAAACAGCCGCAGGGAATACCCGAGAAATCGTCGAGCGTCCGATTCGTTCCTACGGATGTTTCACGAGAATGGAAATGGGGCACGCGATTGTACGGTGCGCTCTCAAAGCACTGAAAATATTCAAAGTGACGCGAGCGCAAGATTTTTGTCGATATGACACGCGATGCAAGGAAGATTCCGTTAGATTGTCACTCTGTACATCGGATATAGTCTATTTTTCCCGATCCTCTCAGTAAATGGAATAAGCTCTTTTCATTTTCGTTTTCTCGTAATTTTATCGAGTGATTCAAGATACACAGGGTGTCACATTTTCACACTCGAATATCTCGAAACCATGGTGGTTTCGGTAAAAATGTTTTCAATAAAAGTTGTATGGTTTTAAGAGGGCTATAAGATGGTGTCATTGGTTTTACCTTGAAAAGTCATTTGAAGCTCATGTAAAGGACACCTTCAATTTTTTAAACGGAACCCCCTATTTTGTATTACTTATTCTTGTAGCTTATCTCGAGAGCTTTCCAAAACACTATAATAAAATATTTCTTCATTGAGTATTTTTCGAGTTAGGAGGCTTGACATAATTTTTTAATTTTACATAAACCATAAAATATCTAGTAAAATATTTATTTTTCGATTATCTTACCTTAATACTTTTACAAAATAATGAGAGGAATCAATTGGTATAAAGAAAACACATAGTTATTTTTAAGAAAAAATATGTAATTGTTAATTGCAAATTACATTTTTTTTTCGAAACAACTATGTGTTTTCTTTACACCAATTGATTCCTCTCATTATTTTGTAAAAGTATTAAGGTAAGATAATCGAAAACTGAATATTTTACTAGATATTTTATGATTTATGTAAAATTAAGAAATTATGTCAAGCCTCATAACTCGAAAAGTACTCAATGAAAAAATGTTTAATTATAGTGTTTTGGAAAGCTCTCGAGGCAAGCTACAAGAATATGTAAAAGTATATAGGGTGTCCTATTTAAAAAGTTGGAGGTGATCTTCAAACGACTTTTCAAGGTAAAACCAATGACACCATCTTATGGCCCCCTTAAAACCATACAACTTTTGTTTAAAACATTTTCACCGAAACCGCCATGGTTTCGAGATATTCGAGGGTGAAAGTTAAAATGGGACACTCTGTATATACACACATATGTCTGGCAATTAATTATCGAAATTGCAATTTCTCTAAAACATAGCGTCAAAGGTGTCTCGTGTGTTTTCGCTCGCGCGTGATAATCGCGATTCCTATAAAGTAACACACATATTGTCCGCGACTCGCGTGTTTCAGAAAGTCGCCAAATCGCTTGATTTGAACTTTGTAATCCTCTTACCGGGTCTAAGTTGACCTTCTACGTCCGCCGTACTACCCTTTTTCACCTTCTCGATCAAAGCGCCTCTGGAACCGTCTTCCAGTAGCTTGCCACCGACAACTTTTAGCCCGAGTATACTACTGCAGCTTCCGGAACCGGCCGATTTTCGCAAAACCATGTGGCCGATGATCTTCTGACCGTCCTCACTCACTTGCCAGGATAGTGGGTGCTACGGAGCGCGTATAGTATTTCTTTTACTGATAACGAGTGTCGCATGCTTTCGTAAACCAAAAATTACAACTGGAACTTACGTCCGAATTCTGGAGAGAGAAATCTTAGATTTAATCGTCAGGAAAGGATAAAATGTTTTTCCAACGCAATGTTTTGAGTTAACGTTACGTTTAATGTCTCATTTTAAAAATAATTTATTATAACTTGCAAAATGATCCAAAGACACATGTCATTTTTATGAGATATACCTTTCAATTTCCAGTATTCTGGCGTATTTCCACATTATAATGATCTATTAAAACAACTAAAATAAAAAATAAATACTACACACATTAACTTAATCCTACTGAAAAATGCATTGCAACTATTTGCATTCAATATTCATTACATACACATACATACGCACATTGCGTTTTGCAATAACACATTTTTTTTCACGCATTATCAAAAAAATTTGAGCATAAAGAAGGCTGTATCGTTTTTCGAGTCAATGAAAGATTTTTGAGAGAATACGCTTAGGCAACTTGTGTGAAAGATTTAATAATATTAATATAATCCATAAAAAATAATAATATAATATAATATCATTCAATAAATTATAATATATTATAATAATGAGAATAGAAATTTTAATTATTCGAGATGAGCTGCTCTTTTTATCTCTCTTGGAAAATAAAAATACATGTCTTTTTCACGTACTCTCTCAACGAAAAAGACCATCTACATAATTCGACGAGAAATTTTATAATAATTAGACTGTAGAGAATAATTAGCGTGGCAAGCAATACATGCTGTTGTAATATGTAGCATATATAAGAACGAAAATTAGTAGTCACACACTACCACATGCGATACATGCGTGAAACTAGCAAATCTTGTATAAGACATTCCGTATTGGCAAGCGGAACATTCAGTCGCCGAATACCTTTGAAGGCAAAAATGCAGAAAAAAGTGTACACACAGGCATGCAAGTAACACTGCGTGGTCGTCGGATATGCGTAATACTGGGTAAAAATCCTGAGCGCGTGATGTATCTACCTGAGAACGATACGTCACACAAGGTGGATCTACTTTAGGGAGAGGGGTCGCCTCGGTTTCTATCCTATCGAATAGAGCTGCTCTATCATCGATACACGCGATTTACAAGCTCGAGGTCTTGTAAAACAGAATTTTAACTCAAACTTCCATCCGGAGCGTTCTTTTTTTTCTTTATTATAACGTGTTTAATAGCAATAATAGTCGCATTAATCCTGCTTGGACGTTATTATGATAAATTAGGAGAATCGATCCACAAAACTGGCCATAATAAAAAAAAAACCGCACAAATGTTTTTACAGATTTATATTTTTATAATCCATTTCTGCTTTTACGCCAGTAAAATGTGTGAAATAAGTTTGAAATTACTAGTATCGTTTCAATAAAACGATCCTTTCGCTCGTATTTGTATTAATGATACAAATTGCAAAAGGTCGGAATTCCACCAGACATATTGAAATCGTAGAACCGGCAGGATCGAATGTCAGAACGGCAATTACGCTATTCTTCGCTTAAACGATTAAATACAAATCTTTTGCAATACATTGGTACAACAGTTAACCGCTCGGAATCGTAACAATTGAGAGAAGAGATATTTAAAAAAAAATCCTTTGCTCAGATCGAGATGACAACTAACGAGGTCGTCAAGTCTCGTCCGTGTTGTTATACCCTTTGGCCGCGTTCCAATTCGATTAATTATGAAACAGATACGCTTTTGTTTCAAGAGCCTGGTAATATTCGCCGGCTCCTTAATTGGATCATTTTGGATCGGCGCGATAGTCCGCTTCGAGTCAAATTTTTCAGTTTTATCAAGCTGAAAGGAGATGACAACAAGGTAAATAGATCCGCGTCTGCCGAGATGATTGTCGATCGATTGCGTGAATTAATTTCCCGCGTCGCCAAGTCTTCTGCTCCGATTGGCTCGTCGGCAGAAATACGCGAATACGATTGATATTTAATTTCCCCGCTACTTTTTATACCTTCGCGGGAGCGATTTCCACTCTAGTCCGCGAGAATGAAAGCCAGCAACGCAGAGCAACGTGACTCGTTTTGGGAAATAAGAGCGAGAAAGATTGACCGCGATCAGAGTCATTTAGAGAGATAGTAGGTAAGTCGTCGCTAAATAAATTACCCGATCGTTTACTCTCGGCGAATTTAATTCTGATTATTTGCTTCGTATAATTGGAACGCGACCCGCACGTCTATCATTTTCCTTCGGATATTATGAACGGTGTACGCAACATTGTTCATAAACTTTACGCAAATCACGGCATCTGTCAGATTCTCGATCGTTTCTGTTTTTTTTTTTTGCAATCACTTAACACGTAAATCTGTGTGATATTCTTGATAAAAAAAATTAGGTGAGATATTCTTTAGGTGATTTACTTGCAGCACATTTCTATTTATTCGTCTCTTAATTGGAAATAAATCTTATATATCATTACAATTAATATAGTTGGAAGACACAATTGGGAATATTGATCAGTAGCTATAAATTGTCCGATAGAAATAAACATTAAATCAAATAATCTTTGTTCTCATATAAAAGTATTTGCAGTCAATTATATAATTTGATTCGATTCACATAGATAGTGCTCGAATCACTTTAACTGGTATTTTCAACCGAAGAATAGGAACGATAACCTGCAATCAAGCCGTAATTGCTTCTTTTTATCGCTTATTTTTATTATTTAAGAAATCTATTCATTCTTTTGCGTATAATATCCTCCGTTTTCGCGAAATTGTGCAATCACAGATTAAATTTAAATAAAATTGGCAAAATAGATTACATATGAAACGAAATGCTATTCTAATTGTTTGCAGAAGAATTCAGACCTCTAATATCGAATCGATTATCTGCAATTATATGTATATATTTTTTTTAGTTGCAAATTAAATTCAACTAGATAATGTATTTTAACTTGAAAGTGGCGTAGAAGAGAAATGAATGTCAGAAATGATATTCATTGTTTAAAAGTACATAAATCTTGTCGTCGTCTATTAAATCTACGTTGCAAAACTCTTGAAAATTACAGTAGATTTCAGTCGGAAAGAGGCACAATGGAATGGATCGAAAAAAAGTCTGACGCAAAAGAGTTGTAGTTCAAAAGACGATTTTCTCTCTACTTAAAACTTATGAATTCACGGAGTATTGTGAGTAGTAAAATAATCCTGTTCTTTTTCTTTCACAAAATTCCATTAAAAGATCTCGTTAGGAACGATAATAAATAATTATTTGTGTGTCATATCGATCATTTAAGAATCGAAAATCAATAATCAAGATATTCCGTGAGTTCAGTTTCAGGGATTCAGATGAGCTCAAATTTTTTTTTATATATATACATATGTCAAATATAAAAAAAGCCGATGTGATACAAATAAGTTATACAAATAAACCTCGAGATCAAAACGAACACAAGCACACAAGCCTTTAAGCACGAAGTTTAGGATTAATCGAGCAAAAGAGGTTCTCTCCTGTCCGCACCAAGTGGAGGAAAGAAAAGAAAAAAAAAGTCAAATGTTCAGTAACTTGATAATTACGACGTATTACACCTCTCTGAATCGCACATCAAATCAGTATCTTGGCAATCAATTCAGCATAAACTTTCCCTCCCTGAAACTTCGCCTCTCCTGGCACACATTGTAATCCGAAAGTAATAACTAATTACACGTGCTGCACGCTAATTGCAATCAATCAATAAGCCATCCCTCCAATGCCTCTTTGCTAACGCTATCAAAGCGAGGAGCTGGAAAGAAAGTAACCGTATTCCACTTTGGACGACGTTATTATTCCGCTTTGACGTATCCGGCGCGATTAGCGCCTATAAAAGTAGCGTGAGCGCGTGATAAAAAGTATATATATCATCTGTATCGTGCGGTCTCTCGATCGATGCAACAAAAAAAGTACCGTTGGAAAACCCCTTTTACTCGATCTCCGGCGAAAAGTACCGGCGATCTATTCTTAGACTCCGTCTATCGTAGGCCCCTGCCTTCTACACCACCATCGACCGCGATCTACTCGCTACAAACTCGAGAAGCGTTTTCTCTAGCGTTCTTACGAGCCGGTTGACGTTACTCGCTCGTAACCCGGCCCCGTACCTTGGGCAGATCGCCCCTGTTGCTGTCTTCACTGCTCGTGAACGTGCTAGAAGTGTCTATCCCGGAGTCTTTGGTCGCGCTGTCTTGGCTACCCTGCCGATCGGCCTCCCAAGACCATTCCTCCTCCTGAGGGCCGCCGACATTGGTCCCACCATCAAAACGCACTGTCTTTTTCCCCCTCCTCTCCGTGAACCTAATAGACACGCCATATACACAGAGAGACACGGATAGGTGGTTCATGTGCGAGGGTTGCATTTTATTTATCGTGTATATTAGTCCCGCGCCGTGATTCGCAAATTTCGGTCCGAGTGTTTGAGCTCGAAGTGTGCGATTCAAATATCTACCTCTTGTTTTCCGAATGTTTGGTTTATAATAGAACATTAATAGGGTGTAACGAGAGGAAAATCTCCAATTGTAAAAGTTTGTTTCTTGATTTACCTTAATTTGTTACAAAATTTTCACACGAAGCGTGCGATGTCATTCCAATAAAAAAATTTCGATAACAATCATGTCTATTTTGCGAACATAATATATATTGCTCTACGCTTTATCTTTTTGTTTGATATTTTTTCGAATTCGTTGGTCAAAAAGTTATTTTCGCATTTAAATATGAATTCAACTGGAGCTAATCTTTCATCATCACAAAATTGTCGTCAAAAATAATAAAAGCATTCTATATATGTGTTCTAAATTATTGTATATTACATTGAATCAAAGATAGAAGAGATAATTATAAATATTGAATTAGAATATTCAATTTATATTTTAATGAAATATTTTAATGACGTAAAAAGTTTTACTGAAAATCAACTTATCAAACTTTCATTTTTAATCATTATTGTATACACGTGCAATGAAGATTCACATTCTTCACATTCAGATTCTTTTAGAATATAGAGAAATTTTGCAAGAAATAAATCGCTGAGATGGACTTAGAATACGATACGGATAGATCATATTTATATCGATTTCATATTTTATTTCAATTAATTTAATTAATAACGTTTATGAATATTGTCAGAACCTTATATGCTTCACATTATATATATAATTGCAACTTAAATTTGGATACAATTTTAATTTTAAATATTTTTCATAAAGAAGCAAAAAACAAAAATATCACTTGATAATATTAACGCGATATCATAAACGATATAAAAAACTTTTCAATTTTAAAAACTCCATTAATAAAAGTTCGTCATATTCATCTAATTTATATTCATCTAATTCAACAGATTCTCGCAAAGCGATAAATTGCATCGTAATTTTGACAGGACAAGTAGCAATATATCTGTAAATTCAACTACGACATTTATCATAGTCCCTCAGGTTTAAACAGAAAATTATTATTTCTATTGTAACATTTTCTCGCATAAACTTGACAAAAAACAGAGACATTGTTTTCGTGTTGCAGATCGAGAAATGGCTACCTGAGAGATGCTCAAACTTGTGCAATCGGAGATTTCGGCGACGCGCGATCCCGTCGTGAATAAATCAATAAATATTCGCCGCACCATTTCCGGGACCCCGACACGCGTTTGTAAAATCAGTGAGGAAGCGAGAAAAGAAAAAGCGGCCTCGCACGCGATCTCCTGTGAAAAAAAAAAAAACGCACCTCCTACTGTCGGAGCGCCACTCGTCGCCGCATCTTCGGAAGCTCCGTCTGACCAGAGTGTTCTCTTCCTTTCGCGGCTCTCGCGGTGGATGGTGGCCGTTATGCTCGACGGCCGTGCCCGCGCCCGACCCATGGTGCCCATTGTGGGATCCGTTGTGCCTACGCCCACCACTGGACATCGATTTTGGACCTCCCGCGTGGTGGTAGTACCCCTTCCCTACAGTAGATCCAAAACGTTTTTTCGTTTTCTCTCTCTCTCTTTCTCTCTTTTTTTTTTTGACAATCCCCTTAATTTTACTACAAAAGTCTCGTCATCTCCGAGAAGCTTATTCTCTCGGCCTTCTTTCTCGGCGTATACGCTTTTTTTTTTAATTTTACCGTCTTTCGGGATGATCGAGGACAGGTCTATCGTGTCTCGATATATTGTTTCGGTTCTTATTTCTCGAATCATGGACGCACATTCTTGCGATGCCTCTCGTTCACCTGCTCCTCTCTTTCTCTCTTTTTCTCTCTCTCTCTTTCTGATTCGCGCATCAGCTTCGTGTGTGTGCGTTTTGTGTATGTAGCGATATACCTAACAAAAATGGAATAAGGCGGTGCAAGCTTGCCCGCGATAAATGTGCGGTAGACGATTTCTGGAAGCATTAAGTAGAATCGCAATACGACTTCTGAATTTGCGTACACGACTGGCGAGAGACGACTATGCGTAAAAATATGCAGAGGGGTCGTGTGATTGTGTGTGTACATGTGTGCGCGTATTACGTGCATAACGATAAGTTACAATTTGTCCATCTAAGATTCTGCGTTGAAACAGGTTTCCTTGGAACAGCAGGATTTAAGTGGTAGACATAGAGATTCTTATTCGTGTATTACACAAAATTGGACAGAGATGTAGAAACACGAAAAATTATAATACAAACAGAAAGATACAGATTTATTTTTAGCCTCTGTACGATTACATCTCGCATGCGCCATTAAATAATCATCGATGCTCTTACAATTATTCAGGAAATTGGGATCAAAAAGTGAGTTTGGGAAATTTTATTAAAATTTAAAATTTATAAAAATAGAGAAAGGAAAAGAATATAAATTTTTACGACTCGTACATTACCAGAAAAATATGTATTTTTAAAATATATTTCTATATAATTATTTGAAACTTTCAAAATTCTTGCTTTTTCAGTTTCATGAGTGATTATCTAAAAAAACGATACATTTTTAGAACACGTAAAACATATTATTATCCTAATTTTATTTTAAAAATGTAGCACAAATGTAGATCTTTATCGTACAAATGCCAATAGCACTTTTTAAAACACGAGAGAAAAATAAAATGTAACATAATTCCCAAATTTGATAAAGAACATAATATTACTATCACAGCCGTTATTACCCCTCAATAACGGGTATCCACAGTCTATGCAGATATTGAAATATGTAGCGAGCGAGTAGAAGATATTTCGAGAGGCGCAATATTTGTGAGAGTTGTACGTGTACGTATTTTTTTGAGGTGTAGAGTGGATAAAAATATACCTGTGTGCACGATTCATAGCCGTCCAAAGTAGAACAAATAAAATCTATTACAATTCTGTGCCGATCGGTCGCGTCACGCGATACGCGAGCTTATTTCGCGAGCTACGCGCGCGCAAGCAGGCAAGATTGCATTTTCTCCGTAGAAAAATTTACTTTGGCACGTACTCGCATTATTCTCACATTATAACATCACGTGGGTGTGCCCCGAGGCCGCAAAAAACGGACGGAGAGTTTCGCAAAAATATACGCGCGAGGGATAATATAAAAAAAATTCTCGACAAAACAATTAAGCGCGCAATTAAGCGCGCGGACGGTACGTTTTCCCGATCAATCTTTATTTGAAATTAAATTAGGCGAAATTTAAAAAAAATGTATACGCATGTAATTTTTAATAATAATAATAAATAAAAAGAAAAAAAAATAAATTCTGTTACTCAACAGCTGCGCGACCGTTCGGCAGAGATACGTACACACACATGCACACGCATACGCACAGATATACGTATTATATATGTTTATATAAGTATACATACAATTATATATATATATATATATATATATATATTTATATATTTATATAGTATATATATATAGCGAAAGATGATGTTTGCTTGATATTTTTACGTAATAAAATTATTAAGTACCGCGGAGAATTGCCGCTCACAGAATTTCATTCTGTCTGCCACCTTCTCCCGCGAGCCCCTGGAAGTCATCACTAGCTGCGGCGGCTTTTGCCCTAAAAGCCGATCTCCCTTTAACTATATACATCACACAACACACTGTTGACTTATCGCTAATCGCGAGATAATGCGCTGCGACGTCTCTCATTCACCTACATCAGGAAGATGGATTGATGCTATATAATGTAATACCACAGTACGATATGCAATTGGAGGAACACAGAAATATCTACGCGCAATTTCGTGCTCGGTGTTTAATTAACGCAAAGAGATTGAAAAATTAAAAGAACACTGCGACAAGTTGAGAATCGTTGGACATCGGTGAATTGTAAATATCGCGCGAAATAAAATAAGAAAGCTTTGAATTTTAACAGTGAATGATATATTTTGTACAATCGCGCGGCGAAAACCGCAAATGCAAATGATTCTTTGACGTCAGATGATGTTGCGCAAGAGTTGTGATCTGTTGTTAATTCTTTCACTGAAAGAAACGCACAATTAAATCTTTATTGATCGTACATTAAATGTCAGCGATCATAAGCGGAAATCGTATATGCAAAAGAATATTTTTAGATCGAGGGAATTGTAAGGATTATATTGAGTGGAGAAAATCTCAAATGCGCCATATACAGGCTGTCTCACAAAACAGATGTTCTTTTAATAATAGTAGATCCTCTGTTCCATTTAGAGATAATTCTTTAAAAAATGTGAAGGAAGATTATCATTTTTCGCAAATTTCTAATTTTTTATAACTTTGTGTAACTAAGCTTCAAATTAAAAAAATTCTACCAAATAAATTCCAGCAGAAATTAATTTAAAAATGCAATTTTGATCCTTTTTTGATACTTTAACTTTACAAAGTTTAATTTGCGAAAAGCTTTTCTTTTTCAATCACTTTTATAACTAAAAAATTATTAATGTTTCAATATTTTTTTCTAAGAAAAAAACATCATCTTCAGATTGGCCGGAGAATCTGCTCTTAAAAGAACACATCTGATAGTTTTTAACGTCCTGTATAATATACAAGTACATACGTAGCGCGATAAAGATTCATGTAGCTCGTAAAACTAACAAATTGGCTATACGATCGCCAAGAGAGAACATCCTTATATCATTCAATGACACTTATATATCCATGTTCCGCGCGATAGTGTGCATTTGATATCCGTAAGTCGAAATGCGCGATCTCTCGATATTACGGCATAACGAGAGACAATAAAAGCAATAGTTACGCTGCTGGAGAGAGTTGCTCCATTGACGATCGAAGGCGCGATTTAACAATGGAACCGATTTAACCGCGAATAATATTACATTAATACACTCGGTTGCATCCAAGAGACTCGATTTCCGCCATTGCGTACTCCGAGTGCGAAATCCGAGTCAAAATTTTGCTCCAATTTTCAATCCCAATTTTCTCACGTTCATAGAGTCTAGAGGATTTCGATAAAAGAGTTTAATTTGTATAAAAATTGAGCTCTCCCATTTTATACCCCAATAGACGAAGGTCCCCATTCATTGTCAGAGATTCAAAAGAGAACCTTTTAACAAAACTACAAATTATACAGGTACAAAACACTGCTGATCTGACTGTATTTGAGGTATCAAGGTAGATACTGGATTGAAAACTGAGAACAGAAAGAAAAATTTTGACTCGGGAATTTGTCCACGGGATGAAGAAAATCTGGAAAGCCTCCCTTTACATCGGGATCTTATGAGGTAACCGACGTCCGTTCTCGTAAAACGGAAGGAACTCGGAGCGATGGGAGCCGGACGTTTAAATCGCGCGTTCGTAAAGTAGGCAAAATAGAGAGAAAGAGAGAAAAAGAAAGAGAGAGACAGAGAGAGAGAGAGGGTCATGCATTCGCAGGTACCCGATGACGCTCACGCGGCTGGTGAATGCAGAGGGGTGAACGCGAGCAGATGTCGTTACGGCAAATAACGCGCGCGCGGGAAAGAAGACCGGCGGGAAAGGGGGGGGGGGGGAAGAAAAGTGCAAAGAATCTTAATTTAAAAGTTAGATGACACCGCGACTCACCGCTGTATAAATCACTCTGAGATTTTACCGCCCCATTCCCGGCGCCAACCTTACGCCCACTTTCGCGTCGTCGTCACCGTCGTCGTTGGTATCTCGTTTATGCTCCCATTTCGCGCGAAAAAAAATGTCTCGCTAAGCTCCCCGGAAGTTCGGAAGCGTTGGATAAAACCGCGCCTACGGAGGCTCATTACCGCGATAACGAAATTGAGCAAACTCGAAATGCCGAGTACCTCCTCCGCTCGCTATCTCACTCGAGATAGCGTGATCGATAAGCGAAAGAGGGGGTTTTTTTTTTTTCTAGATATTGCGGCGGTTTTACAAGCGTTTATTATCCGTCGTGTCGAATTACACACTATCAGTCGAATGTCAGGAGCGGATTATTTAATCTGGATTCGCTTGCCGATAAACGGCGCGAGAGAAAAAAAAAAAGAATCTTCCCCTAATATCAATTCCGGAGCTGAAAGATGTAACGTATACACGGCGGGGAAAAAAAAATTGCCGAGAGGAAACTGCTAAGCCAAGTAGATTACCGACAACTGCATCAACTGTACAGCAAACATCTCTCTCCTCTGACAATTAATTTATCCTGTATAAATATTTTCCCCTTCTCTTTCTGTGTCCATTCCGGAGACACGTGCCTTGTTTTTGACACAACCCAGGTTCTCCAGGTATCAAAAAGAAGCAATTGCCTGAATATAATATATAAACACACATAACTCTCTCTCCCTCCCTTTCTCTCCCTCTCTCTCTCTCTCTCTCTCTCTTTCTTGAGTTGCTACATACACACGCAAACTAAATCTCTATTCTCTAATTGTATTGTGCATCTACGAATGGGAGCAACAACAACCGTCAGACTAGGCCGTCGCTTCTCTCGCGTTCATTTAAAACGATTCTCACACATTTATCACGATTATTCATTGTGATTCGGCCCTTAACTTATGATTTTGTCGCAATAATCATCTCTGCTCGTCAGGCTTCTTAACAAAATACGTTCAGTTATGTGCACCTTGTCTTATCTCTTGTACGCTTTTCAATACTTTTAATTTAACTAAATCCGATTCTTTAGAATCAAAACTGAAAAGGGACAAATGATCAATTAAATTAAGATTACATCGAAATCGATCACTGATCTCGCAGCTTGAAAAATGCGCGATCGATCATCCAATGCACGTTTTTCCATTGCATCATTTTGCGTCTCTCGCGATTTTTTTTCGTTCGAATAAAATCTTCATAATAATAAAGATATTTTATATGGTTATCTAAACTTTTTTTGCAAAGTCTCCAGCTTGATATAAAAGAGATATATAGAAAAGAAAAAATACGAAACGAATGAAGAACTCTGTCGCGTATATATGGATCTGCATTATCGCTATTATTAGCATTTTTATTGAAGAGCACAGGCAAAGGCCGTGCGTCACACAAGATGGCACGATGCGTGTCTTTGATACGTATACCAACATAGTCTTCAGAGTGGCGACGCTTGATTCTGGCCTCCGTGTTTATCCCAGGCTATCGCGCACCAATACAGTAATCAAGTGGAAATAGCGACATAGATAAACAGTTATAAAGCCCTCCGACGCGGGAATAAATATGGAGGAATAAATATATGAAGGAGAAGAGAGCATAGAGAGTGGGATTAAAGCTGCTACTCTGTAAAGTCTAACAAGGGTTGATTTTACTATTTGCATCACCGGATATACGGTAGGCGCATAGAGCTGCCCACATATTTTTGAATTTAAATATGTCAATAACTACGTAAATCGTTTGAATTTAAATATGTCAATAACTAAACGTAAATCGTTGCCTTTTCTCAGAGATTTCTCATTGAGCCAATTTTATTTATTTTCAATTATTAGCAAGCAGCGAAAGCTTGAAAGAAATTGGTATCCATGGAACATTTTTGAGAAATTGATGTCAAGGATTGGAGAGACAAACGTTCATCCATCCTATAAATTAATTAAGATAAAAAAGTATGCGCTTATCGTGCATTCGACATATTTTACACAGCGTACCAAAATTATTACAGTAGAAAATTAAATGAATTTTCCCTCCTACTGTCCCAGCATCTATTTTCTTCGCGATACAGATACGCGCTTTGGTTCCTACGTAAAACACCAAAGCTAATTTCGATGCACGTGCGGCACCAGATTTATGAGAAGAAAGCAAGAACTCCATGGTAAAAAATGAATACAGCACCAAAGCCCTGCTCGTCCGACCGTCAAATTGCAATGTCTTTGGATTAAATTTATATGAGACTGCCTAACTCCCCTCCTCGCCCCGTCCTAGAAGGTTCAATCTAAATTATGCCGTAAATACGCAAAAAACCTCAACGGTGTTGGTGAAAACATTGCAGATGTTAATATAACCAACTGCCCGAATCGAAATTTTTTTCTTATTTTTTATTTTAATTTTTAATCCAGCATTAATTTTAAGCATCATCCTTTCGTTAAACTATTTAATTTATAGTTCTGTCGAAAGTCCCTTTTTTAAACTTTCAAGTGGAAAAAAACTGTTTATTTACTGTTTATTTAAAATAGGGTAGTCTAATTTCTATAATTAAATTTAATGAAATTTTCCAGAATTTATAAGCGTGAAAAAATTAAAGTTGAAAATAGAAGCAAGATTTTAACTCGAGATACCTCGGATATTTCTCTCATTTATCAGGGGATGATCATAATTGTGAAAATAATCGACGAATTAGCCAGGAAAATTCTCGAAACCCTGTAAATGTATGCGAGAAAATACATAACACGCGTCGGTGCCCTAGTCGGTAGACTCGAAAAGCGTGATCGTACACGATACGCAATCCTTTCATCGTTCCCAGGAGAGAGGGAAAATGTCAAAGTTTTCAACCTCCGTTCATAAGTAACGAGCCGCATGGAAGGGTGGCGCACCACCGGGTGTAGGTTCACGTGATCTTCATTGTGCTCCCGATGACATTTCATAACCCCATTTCGTTGAAAACATTTTTTTTATTTCTCGAAAAAAATAAACATACGCGTTGTTACTGTTGTTTAGAGTTACAGTTGAATTAACGTGAAAAGCGACGCTGGAGAAACATTAAATTTACCAGCCCTTTCATTCATTGCCAAAGGATAAAAATGTAGTACAATATACGAGAGTATATATATCTCGAAAACAAAATAACAGAGTATTATTTTTCGGAAATAAAAGAGAGACCAGAGAGATCGAGTCAACGAAGTGCAAAGAGTCAAAGTGCACTAGTAAATTCACGCGTCCGGAAGAAAAAAATGATTCCCAAGATGATTATTCGATAGATTGCCCAAAAGAGAGAGTAACTTTGAATCTTTGAGCCGGTCGCATTTTTCTGACCGCCCAGTCCTGACTTGGATAGGGGTCGAAGACTATCTCGAAATGAAGAAGAGAGCAGATGTTTGAATTTCGCCCACGTGTTGGCCGCGTGACGTCACGCGCAGCGTGTGGGCGTCGCGAGCGGGAGGCAACAAGAAGGAAGAAGAGGGGTGGAAATATAGGAAGACCGCGGTAAACGAAAGAGAGAGATAGAGAGGGACGGATGGAAGGCGAAGGATGAGCGGAAAGGGAGAAAGAGGGTCGGGGGGGGGGGTGCCAAGGATCAATGCAACGGCGAGACCGGGAGGACAGAACCTGAGAATTCCCGCAGGATACTGGCGGCGATACGCGGACGCGCGATACGCAATCGTGGAGTTCCGATCATGGATTTAACGAACGTGGCACGAATAACCCTCGCTCGGACATCCCCTTCCTCTCGCTCTTCCTCCTCGCCAACTTCTTCTCGTCTCTCCTTTCCCCATTTTTCCCGCGATCGATGATCACGCGTGTCAAATCCAGTCGATATTAGACGCTGGCAAGGATCGTTAGAAAACTGGAGAAACACACCACGAGCGCGTTGGCCATTATAAAATCGATATGTGCGCATCAAGTTACGTAACGTGGCATTTCACATGCGTTACAATGCATTCTCGCAAAAATTATTAAATGCAACCGTACCTATTCATCGCGATCTCTCTCTCTCTCTCCCCCTCTTCTCATCTCGATTTCGCGTTTACGAAGTGCACAGCATCACTTGATGTAGGAGCTACAAGCGTCTTGTTTAAACGCGATGCTTGCTGAGGGGAATTTTGTAGCGCGTATTTTTTTCATGGAAATTTTAATGCACGCATTCAGTCATCAATCTTCGCGTTATGGCGATTATTAATTCGACGACCCAAAGCGTCGGACAGGAAATTCGAAACGCGACGGAATTTTTTAATGTTTATCCCGTGCGATCGACGCAGAAACTCGACGTGTCCGACCTTCATCGTGAAAAAAGTGGTACACAACACGCGGCGGAGAAAGAGAGAGAGAGAGAGAGAAGGAGGGAAAGAATACAAGTTATTCTTGTACTTTGCGAGAGTTACACACGACACCTGGATGAGTCGGTTCACAGTTCGCCGATCCCGCGTTTAATCAACTGTGAATCGCATACATGCACACCGTTCTCTCACCTTCGACCGATTTTTCGAACTAGACGTGACGTTACACAAAAACAAACGCGGCGGCAAAATATTATCGAGGACGCGCGCGTGATTTATAAATTTTTTGACAATCAATTAAAATAGAACGAATCTCTCTCTTTTCCTTCATCAATCTTGCGCGTAATCTTGCGTATTTTATTACACATGTCCGTAAAATATCCTTTTTTTATTTTAACATAAAGTTTATAAATAAAAATTGTCTATAAAGAATTATATAAATGTAATTGTAACTGTTTTACATCTATATAAATACTAGAAACCAATGTAATTGCATCAAATCACACTTAATGCAATGTGTGTAATTGATTGATATTTTATAGTTGCGCACGCGTTATTGTGATTAAACATGAGCATTGGATTGATCGATTACATTTTCCTCCTGCAAATGGCATGAGTTGTTCTCGCGCGTTCATTGTAAACCAAATACCCATTGACACGGAAATATTGAACTTTCCTCGTGCATCGACTTTCAAGGGCAGAGAGTAGACCCTACCAATTCTCAGCTCCCCCTAATGTTTTCATTACACACTTATGGAATAAATTTGGCAGGCGATTAGGCCATTTTAAGTTCTACTGATAGCATATTTTACAAGATGTGTCATAAATTTTACGCGGCAATAAATTATTACGATAGATATATAAATTTTACACCAACTAATCAAAAAGTTAATATAGCAAATGGGCAAAAAGAAAGATCCGACATAAAAGATGCAGTTTATATGAATGTGTGATATTATCATATTATACATCACAATTAAAAAATTAAATTAAATTTTGATTAATTATTAAATTAAACAATTTTTTTAAATTAAAAAAATGTTTCCACCTTTAAACTAAAATTATTTAAATTTTACATGAAATCATAAGTATACCTTAAGAGCACATTTTTTTAAAGAATTGTTCGACTCTTTCTAGAGAGAGTTAATTTCTTTTAAACATGCTAAATCAAATTTATTCCGCAAAAATGATATTGAATAAAATATCCTGTTAATTTTTTTCTCTTATATTGCGCGTATAATATAAATTTACTCGATTGATATCGAGCATTGTACAGACTAGAGAAATAAATGTCAAGTTGGAGGATTCACTTACCTTTCTCCGACTCGTCCGGCTCGTCACTGGCGCACTCCGGTGTGCTTCGTTCCTCTTCGCTGCTACTGAAACTTCTTTGTTGCTGGACGCCCACCGTTGACGCAGATTGCGCGGAACGTCCGCCCTGTGTTTGATGCATCGAATGCTGCTGAGAGGGATGTACCGTGGTACGAATGGAACCAGTCTCCATCGGTGTCTGGCCATAAGTCATCCCGAGATCCGCACCCTGATCCTGCATTGCGTAAAATAACCGATGAGTTACAATATTCCAAACTGAGATTTTGTTAAAACAATCGTCTGTATAATTAATAAAAAAAAATGTTATAAAACTTTATGAAACAAGAAACAATTAATATACTTAACACAACCCTTAATTAAATTAAATTGTATTGCGTAACATTTTTATGTATGTAAGGAGATTTAAATTTCTTTTACACCAGATGGATATATACGATAAATTGTTCTCTCTATTTTACTGATGATTATATATTTATATTATTTTTATATTATTTATATTATTTCTCGACTCTCGTAATTTTCTCAGCATGAATCGACTGGAAATTATCGGTCTCCTTACTTGATAGGTCGACCGTTGCCTCTGATAATTCTGCGGATGTTGTCTCATCAGGCCATCGAGTTCGCCTCGGTATAAATTCGGATCGTCGTCGGGATAGACTGCAGGGTGTCTCGGAGTTTGTTGCATCGGGTAAGAACCAACCACGTGAGGCGTCGGTAAACTTCTCGCGTGAGGGGAAACGGACATTTCCACCCCACTGTCGCTCGTGGACATACGGCGACCCGAGATCTGCAAGCACAAAACCGAAATTCACCTATCGCGCTTCGACGATATCACATTTGACGAGGGCGCGGGCTGATCTCTCCTTCGATTGTGACGCGGGAACGCGCGCTTCGACCTCTTTTTCCGCTCATATATGAATAAGTAAAGCAGCAGAGATGCGAAAAATATATATTGCGAACTTATCGCGATGTAACTCTACATATTTATGAACTTTATAGGAGCATCCGCGGGAGCATACGTGCGCAAAGGTGTCTGGCTTCGTAAATAAAAGAGTGCGTTCCGACAAGAATATCGGGCGAGCGAGGGGAACGTTACCTGCTCTTGCTGGGAGTACTGTCTCCTGAGAGGACAGTTTCCGCTTCTCTGTAATAACGGCAAATTCTCTTTCTCAGCCGCGCTGTGCGCCCTCTCGAGTTTCGGTCTTTTATCCCGAGTTTGGTCCGCGAGTCCCTGACGACCACCCACCTGCAAGTCCTCCTGCATTTGTCGCAGCAGCGCGCTGTCCACGGTGCTGAGGCTCGTCTTCGACATCCATTGTCCGGTCTTCGAAAGAAGTTCCTGCTTCTTCCGGCAAAGGATGCACACCCATATCACCTGCAATCAGAAAAAACGTGGCGTCTTGAATTGAGGGATGAAAAAAAAAAAATGGCGACAGGCACGATTTCTCTTCTACGTGGGAAATGCATCTCCGCGCGAAAGTGCGCTTAAAGGATGCTTTATACGTCGTCGATTAATGAAACGCGCGAAATTTTATATTCACAAGGCGAAAGTATCTTGAAACTTTATCGATCCAGGTCACCGCGTGCGCGACGAGGATATTAATAGGAAATTACCTATAGGAAGTCGGCCGGTTAGTCCAAGTTAATTGGAATGTATAAAGCGGCGTGAGATTGATTATGGAAGCGGGAGACACGTAAAATCTCCAGACCAGCATTAATCTCCAGACGCATCTTGGATTCGAGAGCGTTGTTTTTGCAAAGACGAAGAAGACGATCCGTGTATAAGAGCGTAGTTGAAAATATACGACGTTCTCTAGACTGAGCAAGTACGACGAGTATTTAGAACAATCGTATATTCGCAAGTCCGCTACGGAGAGTCTGATATCTCGCCGACTTTACAGAGGCAGAGAGAAATTGTAAATTCCTCTTTAACGAAGTCTTCGGACCGGGCCATTGCCTCGGGCTATATTCTTATGCAAATTCACGCGGATCTGAGTAACGTTAAATTAAATTAAGTAGATCCCAAGCAGAAGTGTAACACAGAAAGAAATCTATATCGTAGAATACGTATTCACGTAGACAATTAGAGGGCGAGTCGCAATCTCTTTTCTACAGTTTTCTTTTTATATTATTATTATAAAAGCTTTAATAGCTGTTTGCTTATTTTAAGTAAATAATAAATATAAATAAATTATAGAGGTAGTTAAAAACGATCAGCACTGGCAATATTTATTGAGTTAAAAAATCACAATCACGACGTTTCGACCATAGGTTTTGGCCCTTTTCGAGATAATTTAAATTTATAAATAAATTATAATATTAACAGAATAGACACATTGTACACGTTTTTCAACAATATTCTAATTTTATATTATCTTGTATATTAGTGAATTTAATTTTTTATTCTTCAAATACGAGGAAGACAAAAGTCATCCTATTTAATTTTATTGTTAATAATAAAATTATAAATTATATAAATTATAAAATAAATTTATAAAATAAATTTATAAAATAAAAAAGATTCTTTATAATAAGAATCATACAGTTTAATATAAGCTAGGGCCGTAATAGACTCTCGTAGAATTGATGACATTTCAATAAATTGTATACAGAAAGTACTATTCTTATTCACAAGTGTTGTGTATCGGATATAATGAGGGTTCACAATTAGCAAACTACCGCTCGAATCAGGCAGTTTATACAGTGTGAATAGGAACTAGTAGAATATTTCATCAAGATAGAGAATGATGGATGGAGCATTTAGCAGCAAACTACAAAACAATGCCTATGCAAACTCTCATCGATAACACTTTGCTGCCCACTCCTACGTTGCATTGAGAAAATCACGATAGAAATCAGTAACATTTCCAAATAACGCAAAATCGGAAGTTTCTTTCAAAAGACGGAGTCATACATGTACTTATACACGTACGTGTAAAAGCGAAAACTTTAATTATTGTTATAAGAATTCGGATTGCAAACGCAAATCAACGTCAAGAAACTTTATTATAGTTTGACGATAAAAACCCTTTTTGAGAGCAAAGAAAAAGTAATCTACCTAAGTGCTTGTCAACCTACTTGTTCGTCTGAACGCTGCGTGTTGGCACGTGATTTGGTATCGTGAACCCGGCTTTTCCCTTCTTTTTTAAAATCACATATATATGAATCAAATCTCTGCATTGAAAGGACATGTAACTTTTGTTGTAACACACATGTGAACAATGTAATTTTCACCTTTTACTAAGAGCGCCTATAGTCGCTTATCAAAATATTTTTGCAAAGCTCGGCTATATTAAATACTCACAGCCATAAATATTCTTACAAAATATTTTAAAATCTCATAAATTTTAATCCAAATAATTTACGATTAATTAAATAAATTAAAAAAATAAATACGTAAAAATTAATAAATACTAATATTTCTTGTATTCATTGTTTCAATATTATAAGAGTAATTTTTATAAATTGTACTTTATATTTAAATCTAAGAGTAATAATATTATTAAAATTAATTCTTTTCAGCCCGTTAGTAAAGATTTTTAATAAAATTAAATAAAAATATATACTTATGATTTTTGCACGAGTTATAACTGAAATTATTTTTCGCGAACGAAAATTTATATTATTTACACACAAAACCATCATACAGTTATCACAGAGCTATTCCGTTCCTTCGAGAGAACGTGAAAACGTGTTTGAACACTCGGACACGTTTCTCAGCCTAATTCGCACGTTTCGTTAAATGTTTTTTTAAGAATTATCGGAAAGCTTTCAATGTCGTTCCACAGCAGCAGGTTGATAAATTTAACGTTCCTGAATCAGAAGGGAAAATTCTAAGAACGCAGCCGGAAGCAAAGGGTAAAGCGATAAACGGCGGAAGAAAACAAATAAGGAGTCACGTACGTGCGCCCTCGAGATTATTACTTCGATCGTTGTTGGCTCAAACCGCAGGACGAATTTTCCGATACGTTGAATGCAATCCCACACGCGACGATTGTACTTGAGCAAACCTAAGCCAAAGTACTTGCAACACCTACGATACCGCGATGCGGACTGACGGCTCGTCCACGTCGTGAGAAGAGAGCGACGAGGGGAAAGGAAGAAGCCGGACGAGAGAAGAAGCGATGGCAAGGGTAGATGTAGACAAGAAGAACTTGAAGAGCACTTTGTTGAGTTGCCTAGATAGCAATATGTCAAGAGCTCAACCCCCTTTCCGTCGTCGCGGTTTCTTCCCCCGCACGTTTCGCACGAAAACCTTCGAAAAAAAAAAGAGAGAAGGAGAGAGGTCCTCGCCTGCCCGACAATTCGAGAGAGTCTGGTGCTGCTCGTCCGTCCGTGAACCATTAATTTGGCGAATCGATTCGCGTCGGTGATTTACATTAATTAATTAGGGGCCAATTAATTCAGATTACTTTATCACACGGCAATACAACAGCAACGGCGATGACACACACCGACATCGTCATCAACGTCGACGTCTCGATACTTAGAGAATACGAGATCGATATTAAGCTCGTACAAGTCAATCCGATAAGTCAGCGACGACGTCACAGACTAATGTATGGCACGTAATATTCGCGTAACGATTCGCGTGATTTCTGTCGTGGCTTCGCAGAAAATATGCGACCGATTCGAAATTTCATCATGCACGCCAAATTACTTCTTAATAACAATACTGATCGATTGAAAAATATCATCTGTAATACAATACATTTGTTGAGTTAGACCTAGATAAAAATTCGATATCAAGCATTATTTGTTTTACGTGTTTTAAATGTTTCGCAGAAAAATACAGAAATTTGTTTACGATTAAGAGAAATTTATTAGTTATATTATAACGTTAAATTATAATTTTTAAGATGGCGCACCAATATGTGGTCGCTCTCTCAAACCTTTTCCCTTTGATCGCTCGAAATAAAACTAAAACTAAATCAACTAAATCCAGAGTCTCGTCCGCAGGAGTTTCCGCTTTCTTGAATAAAGCATGGCTCTTCAAAGGAAATAGTTTTACGAGACTGTCACGGAACAAAAGAACCGACCTCTCTTTATTGCCAGCAACCACCTGATGGATGAAACGTAGATGTTCGCGGAAAAAATAACGAAAAAGTGATCGCGGGTTTGTCAGACAACAATCCTCTACTGTATAGAACGACATCTCGACAACCTGGATCGCCCTTCAAAATCAAGTAGCATCCTCTCCTACAGCCTCTATCGAAGCACTTGGGGAGGACCGGCCCCCTGGAATCATGCCGAAGCATAATACGGACCAAGTACGTCGGGAACGTGCACAAGCCCGGTTTTCGTAAATGACAGTCAGGCCTTTGAAACAAGCTGACGCAATTACATAGTGCTCTCGTTTTAGGAATCGGCTCGCATACACACGAAATTGGTGGAATTTCAAATGGTGTATCGCTACCGGCTCTATTGCCCTCCACAGATTACGAACATTATTGTTTGCCATTACCAATTATCAATGTGGATTATCTCTCGGCATAATCGTTTGAATCGTGAAATTAACGACGGAGCGAAATTAATGAATACACATATACACACGTCCATTTAATGTTGACGATAAAATGCGTGTTATTGTGTATAAAAGACATAATGTAACGGACAATGAGTCTTAAATCATTAATTCGCGAAATTAAGAGTATTTAAGGATGTTTTGTATCTATTTTCAAAATATCGAGAATTTAATGAAAATTGTACAGAATGTTCTTACATATGTTTAGAATGTCTTCAGTACAATTTTCGAATCTTCAGTGCAATTCACTAAAGCGTTCACAAGTTATAAGGATTTTAATTTGCACCGAATTAACATGTGTTCTTAGGGGAAACGTATAACCACGTCGATTGAAATGACAAAAACACATGGAAATAATATTCAGAATTTGTTGAAAATTTGCAAACGTTTAGATACAGAGGAAATATTTGGTCAAATAATATTATACAAGTACTAACTTTAAAAAGATATTAAATATAATTTGTATCTGTCACAAGGCGAAATTATCTGCTATTTCGATTAACAAAATTCGGAATATTTCAGTAAAAACGCGATAAATATTAAAAAATACATCTCTGCATTGTAGCTAAGATTAAATTGCAATAATTTCTTAGTCAAAATACCTCAAAAGTGGAAAATATTCGTCAATATTGATTTTGCTGGGCTACTTTTTGCCGGGATTGTATAATACATACAAAACATCCTTAAAGAGACCCGAGGACCGCGTGACGAAAAAATTGCAAAGATTCCGAAAGTTTTTACGAACGCAATTTTATCACCCCACTTGCACTCCCTCTAATAACTTTGACCTCTGCTCTTTTGCATCTCTCCGCCGATAGGAGGCATAGATCTATATTAGCGTCAAGGGCTTATACTTTGTCCAGGGAACTTTTCAGGTGTCCTACATAGAACGCGAACCGAGTCGCATTCTCTCTCCGGTTGCTGCTCCAGCCGGAGGGCGTCAGTTGAGAAACGACAGATGCTGCCCGTAAGTCAAAGTACCGGAGTTCTTAGCGAACTTTCGATCGTTAATGCCCTATCGAATGTGTGCGCTGGGAATGTGTGTTTCCGAGGGAATGGCATTATATTCCTCTTTATACGTAATTCGTTTGCGATAATCGACGAAGTGACGCGAATTATTAAAAATAAATTATTAAAAATAATTATTAAAAATAAATATTCGAATAAATAAAATGTCAGATGTAAACTTTTATAGAATTTCTTGATGTATCAATGTTTTATCATTTTTCCTTCAAATATACTTTGAAAAATATTTCATCGATACGCGGGATTTAAAAAAGATTCTAGTTACATTGAGAGACTATAAAAGTAAACGAAGAACAGAAGGTATTTATTGATCATTGTAATATATATTACAGTGTTCGCCTCAATCCTTTTGAGTGAAGGAAAGCAGCGACCGCGGAGAATCGCGAACGACGTCACAGAAATTGCGGAACAACGTCATACGAATGTACTTTCAACGCTGATATCTTTGTTGGATGGAGGAAGCGAGAAATGACGTAGCGGAATTTGCCGAAAATCAAAGCTATGTCTTTCGAAATAACTCATTCCTCAAAGGTTTATGCAAACATTTATTTTTAAACATTGTTTTAAAAGTTGTTTGTACGAATTGTATTGTTAATTATCTACAAAGTAACGCCTGCGAATAGATTTGTTTCGATTCTGTCAAATTGACTGACGTTTTATATATTACTGCCTTATGTGTATCAAAAACAAGCATATCTTAAGTGCATTACGAAGCCTCTCCAAGGTTTAATACTCTCGAGATGAGGAAATATGCATAGTCATTTGAAAAGAAGAAACAATTTGCCAAGTCACGCTATCAACGTTAACGTAGTATGACAGAAACACAAAAGAAAGAAGAAGGAAGGTGCACACGATTTCGCATGATTGTGTGTTATGAAAAATGGAAACACGAGAGAGAGAGAGAGAGAGAAAGAATCTTCAATCAGAATGGAAGATTGATTCAGTTGTAAAAATATGATAATGCAACAAATTTAGCCTGATTAATATAGGGTTTACGTTGTAATAGAACCCTGAAAAGATGTAATTTCTTCACGAAAATAAATTTCATTATTAATAGCAAGACTTGATAAATAGATTTTTCGATAAATAGAAATTTCGTTTCAGTGGAAATCATTCAAATCCAAATTTGATACATTCCTTGGAAAGATATTCATTTGACAATCGATTCAGTGCACACTTCCATTCAGACTGTGTAATTATCCGTATATTTGTATTAATAGATTAACCTGAAAGATGTAATTTCTTCACGAAAATAAATTTCATTATTAATAGCAAGACTTGATAAATAGATTCTTTCGATAAATCAGAAATATTTCGATTTCCAGTGGAAATCATTTCCAAAATCCAAATTTGATTATTAATACAACTTGATAATAGATTTTCATTTCGTTTCATAATCATTCAAATCCAAATTTGATACATTCCTTGGAAAGATATTCATTTGACAATCCGACCTTCGAGTCGCACACTTTCCCATTTCAGACTGTGTAAAGTCTATCCGTGATATATCCTGTTACTCCTAATAGATCTAACCCTGGAAGGATGTAATTTCTTCACGAAAATAAATTTCATTATTAATAGCAAGACTTGATAAATAGATTTTTCAAATTTCGTTTCAGTGGAAATCATTCAAATCCAAATTTGATACATTCCTTGGAAAGATATTCATTTGACAATCCGACCTTCGAGTCGCACACTTTCCCATTCCAGACTGTGTAAAGTCTATCCGTGATATATCCTGTTACTCCTCCATCCTTCTGCGAATATCTCGATATTCTCTCACTCTCATCATCTTCTTTTATAACTCTCGTCTACTATCATAGACCGCTTCAATCTTAACCTAGTCGCAGCAGGCAGACGTCAGATGGAGAACGTTTATCTGCCATCTATCTCTCCGATGCTGCCGCAACTCGGGAGAACACAACATACATCTCAGGCAAAACTGCATACATTGAGAAATCCCAAAAGAGCGTAGATTTGACGGACAGCGTGTATTTTATTCCATTCTCCTTCTCCCCCACGTTATACGCCCCGTTTGTAGCCTCCGCCACCTTCTCTTCCTCCGCGTACTCCTCTATCACGCACCCTCCCTACCAAACTTAGATCAATATGTTGCGTCATGTACCCCCCTGCACGTCGCCCAACGTCTCACCGTCCACCCAGCCACCCACTCCTCCGACACCCCCGCGCTTCGGTCCTCCCTCGCTTCCTCCCCCGTGCCTCCCTCCATGTGAACCAGTGCCGCGAGTGACGTCACGCAGGGACGCGCCCCATTCATAGGCTCCCACGCAGAGTCCAGGCCGCAACGACGGAAAAAAGGAACAGAGCGGAAAGAAAGAAACCGTGCGATCGCTCGCGAACTTAATGGATCCAGTTGCGTACACGCGGTCGCTCCGATATCGATTTCGAGCAAAGACATCGAACAACCATAATTTCCTTGTTTCTTTTCTTTTTTTTTCGCGTTGGAACGCGATTAAATGGCCGATTGTGCGCGGAAAAGAGTCCTCTCTCGCTCACTCGGAACGAGGGAAGGTATTCCCTCCCTCCCCTCCCCCGCGTTGTTTCGCGGATCGATGATGTCGTAACCACGACTCACTCGCTCACGATGACGTTTGTCACTGTACTCGCGTGCGGCCATGACGGAAGCGTGCGTGCGTGCGTGCGTGCGTAGCGTGCGCGCACGTGTGCACGTAATCCCCGATGGGGAAGGGGGTAGGAGGGTTTACTACAGAACTTCACCTCGCACCTGCTGTTTATGCTCGACATTTCCGTGGACGACTGCCATTAAATTTCACGCGCGCACACCCCGCGTCATTGATCAGCCCTCGGATTATTTTCAACAATCTGGAGTTTTTCTGTCTCCGCGAAGGGGATGAAGGGATGAAAACGCGGGGAAATGTTGGCGAGGGATAAAGATCGTTTATAAATATATATACCCGCGAGAGTATTTTTCGGCGACATATTTTGACGACGAACGCGCCAATGAGTAATTTACGCATTTGTGCGTCCAGAAATAGCTCATCTGAATTTCCCTTCAATAATTATTTGGATATTGAATCTTTATAATTTATCTGTCGCAAAACTGGGTCATTAAATAAAACCGGGAGATACGATAATCGATAGCATCAAAGTTACGGGCTAAAAATAATGAGAGAAAAGTCTAATATTATATTTCTTCTATTTTATCCGCGCGAGAGAAATCTTTATAGTCCTCCAAGTCGCGACTTCAATTTCTGCGCGCATCTATAAATGCTTATGGGACACCATCGACGTAGTTAAGCGCCTCGCGGATTCTTGTACTAGGTAATCGATAAAAAAGAAAGAAGGATCTCTCGTATGTTATTTCGACATTATTTAACACGAAGAACGTGCCAGAAAGGGGCACGATTCGAGTTTGATAAATCGATCTACCGAATATAGAATGTGTAACCCCGCGCGATGCAGGAGAATAAGAATAATATTTGCGAAGGGGGATAATCGCGAGCGGGACAGAACGGTGCAAATTCGACGAGCGTTAGTTCCCGCTTGCGAAAATCCCCGCGGATCTCGGCCCGGATAATAACAAAGTTTTAAAAGCACACTATATATCCGTGCCACCGATATTCGTCGCGCACGATCACGAGCTGAGCTCTATCCACCGGACGTTAATCCTTCATCTTCGTCGATGAAAATCCGGCCGAAATTGCGCGAGTAAGAGGAGAAAATTCCGCGCCGATGTAAACGAGGAGAAGGAGGGGGAAAAGGAAAGGGGAAAAAAAAAAAGACCGTATCCAAGTGTGGCGACGGCTATTTAGTGACGGCATCACGCCCACCGGCGTACATATAGATTAGCGATAAGGGTTAATTGGTATACCGGCACGGAGGTGGCGACGAGACGCCTATATGGGTCAATTTATATTTCAACGTATTTCGACATTACGCGCACCCCGGTTATCAAACTTACGATGCGACTTAATCGCTTCCAGGAAGCTGACATTTGCAAAAGCGCCCCGCCCGCATCCTTACCCCATCCCTATCCCGCCCCCGACGACGTTTCCGCTCTCTTCTCCCCGCGTCTTTTGATAACGCTATCGGCGCTAAATTTATCCGTGTCAAATCGCGGCGCATCGCCTACGTCATTCCCCCCCCGTACATCGTCCCCCGCATAATGAGGTAATCACGAATTCTGACTAACCGGATGACTCGTGTTCGCGAAGAGAAGGAGAAAGTGAAAAAAAATTCCATTGAAATATGACGGCGTGAAACGATGATAAGGTCAATTTATGAATCAGCGGGACATTTAATATTCCGAATGCAAAAGGTGAGTGTGTAATTTGTATGTTTAATTGACCGGGATTTCCAATCGCGTAAAAAGAAAACTTGCACATCTAATTAATCGCGAAAATTATGTGAACTTTATGATAATTCATATGTCGAATTTCTTGCTTATTGCACAATTTTATAAAATGATAATTTTATAAAATTGATAAAATTGAGGCAAAGTTTTACACGTACTTTTTTCACCGCTATATTTTACATTCACATTTTTTATTTCACGAAAAGTTCGCTCTAAGAGCAGTGCGGGCCTAATAAGTTTATTTTCCACACTTTCAGTGTTGTTCCGAATAACTATCATTCCTTTCTTTACTTATTTTATTCGTTATTTTGTTAAAATAATTTATATATCAATTGTGAGAGAGAAAGAGAATCGAAAGCGTATTATTTTATGTCAAATGCATCTATCGATATCAACTTGATTATCGATATATTAGAGACGTATTCTTCGAATATCTTTCTTTCTATTATAATTGTCTACGTGTGATCTTTTTACGTCAAGGCCTTTGAAAGGTTTCCTCTACATATATGCCGAGTCTAGTGTCGAACGTAATACGAAAAAAGAAAGACGTCAGGACAGACGCTTGTAACCGAATCAATCAATCTGACCTCATGACATCGACTTTTCTGACCATTTATTTGCATGCTTTTGCTCTTACCTTGCTTGACCGTAAAGTGACCTTTCCGCCGCAGCGTGCGCAGCACCGGATTTCGCAGTAGTTGCAGATGTGGCCGACGCCATCGGCAAACTTGGTTTTCAAGCATATGTGACACGTGGCGTTTAGCTCCACACCTGCCTTTTTGTGTTTCTCCGAACGCATCCGTATTGTTTCTTCGAGGACCTGCACCTCATCTTGCTTTCGCCTGCGCAAAAAAACGTAAAAAAATTATTAAGGAGGAGCGAAATAGAAGACTGAATATTGAACATATCGTTTCATCTCGTATTTTTATTTGCACATGTTAATATTTCTAGATTCGAATAATAGTCTGTTGTTAAAAATCTAGAACTAAAACAATTTTTATATATTTTTATAACGGAAAAGAAATTTTTTATATATTTTTTATAATTAAAGAAATTTCTTTCACAGAATCTCTCGGTAGCCAAACATTTTTCAAGTCATTTCTAAAACCTTTTCTTCTGAAAGGAATCAATTAACCATACATAATCAATGCACATATGTATTAAATAATATAAAATTAACAATGATGCGCGCGTCATACGTGATATCTGGCGAAATTCCTGTCAGCAGAGGCGAGAAAATCACCAGTCGTTTCTGATATGGAAACTATATCCGTGAGAATAGTAGCCAGATTTGTCAATCCTAACTTCACCATTTGCAGACTCCCAGCATTCTACCAAATCACCTGAGATAACGGCTCGCGCGTTCTTCTCCTCTCTCGTAGATTTATTTCTGTTCCGTAAATCGCGCCTTGAAAGCGTCCGGGCGACGGGCGGTCGAACAATCTCACCCTGAATGCACAACGTGACGACGTCGACGTCGCTCTTGTCGCTCGTCTTCGTCGTTCCTGCTCTGCGACTATTCGCATCCATTAAGCCAATTTAGGACCGTGTGTCCTGTACGCGCAAAATTAAGCCAGCACGATTCTGTTAAAGTGCGTCGTCGAGTATCATTTATCAGAAGAATTTTGTCGCGTCAACGTTATTTAATCAATTTCGATTAAATAAATTTCTCTATTTGTGTCTTAATTAAAATTTAAAAGAAAAACATCATATTGACTTAAGATCGATTTATCTCGAAATATTTTATTATTCGTAGCAACATTTGATGCAAAATAACCGATAATATTACATATAACACTTTTGATTAACTGAATTTCCTTCCTTTGTATATCGTGGTTATAATAATAATCTACAGAAGAACATTGAATCATTGAACTGGAATTATTAAATCTGTGTCTTTCGGTCTATATCTGAAGAGATAGAGAGACAGACTGGCTGTCGATAATATTTGTTTACCAACTATGACTTTGTCCGACGTGACGCGCGATACATTGAGTTGGAGAGAGAAAAACAACGCAATTTATACAAGTTCTCCTTGAAAATAATTTACAAGTCTGTTGAGAAATGTAACGCAAAGCTAAATTTCAGGCCACATTTATTTCGTAGCCATCCGACCGTAATCGCATCTTTCGTTTTTTACGTCCCTCCGGTCGGCTAATTACGCGAAGAGCACTGGCGAAAAATGCAAGTGAAATTAATGAAGCTTGCGCAGAGATAAAATAAACATCGCCTGCACACAATAGACCACAATGTGAGTATATTTTAAATATATCGCGATCCGCAATCGGATAAATAGCCAGCCGTGTCAAAAGGATCCGTTCCATATCTTTCTATTTGTTTGCGCATTCATTCCGCTTTCAAAAAGGGAGAAAGAGAGGGCTTCTCTAATTATCAGCTTTCGTTTATGATGTAAAAGGACGTTAAAATCACCGCATCTCTTTATATCTCTTTATATCTCTTTAAAGTAACCTAATTCGTATATATATAGAGCGTTTCTTAATAAGTGCAAAAAATTTTAGGACATGAATCTTTATCTCATGATGATTTTTTTTCTCAAATTTCGAACAAGTTAAAGAAATGAAATTAGATGGATATTTTCTATTAGTAAATAGATTATTTATTAAGATTTTTCCAGTCTCCTGTATTGTTTTATAAGGGGATGAACTAGCAATCCCTACTCAATTTTTTACTAGAACTTTTTAATGAGCCGAAATATGATCATCTAAAAATATGCATTAAAAAATTTGATTTATTTAGAAACTTTTTTGTTTGTTTTATTTTTTTCATAAAATTAATAGTTTTCAAGAAAAAAATACATTATTGTGCATAGCACAATGCTAAATAGCATAGGTTTCGAATTATGAGAAGTTAAATTTTAAAATAAAAATGAAATTAGAATAAATATTGGGAAAATTGAAACAAAAACAAAATTATAATAAAAACCTAAAAAATAAAAACCTAATTTTTTCCCCCATTTTTGGAAAAGTGTAACTCCACAGGGAGGGATGTAGGAGTATATGTTTATATGAAAAACTACCCTCCTTAATTTTCGACAAAGAATCATCTCCTAAATCTCCTTTTTCGCACTTATTAAGAAACACCCTCTATACACGTATATAAATATATGTACGAATATATTTTTTTCGCTGGATAAAAAAAAAAGAAATTAATACACGCCAGTCGATATAATTAAAGGAAGCCGCTTGTCGATGCGACAAATATTTAAACGACGTATACACGCGTGATTTACTAGGGAACCTCCGTTAAAAAGACGTTCGTGCGGCAAATAAGTTATAACCGCTAGCCTGGAAGGAGAAAAATGCGAGCGCACTTGGCACGCTGCGGCAGTTTTTACGGTTTGGATCTTGGATCGCGTACGCGACAACGAAGGCCGAGCTTCGACCGGGGGTTGTTGGCACCGCGACGTGCCGGCACCATCTCATGTTTCGATAATAAAAGCATATATATATATATATATATATATATATATATATATCGCGAGCATACGAAGAAACCGACCAAGCCCTTTTGCGCTGTACCCGAAGCGAGATTTTGGAATCGCTAACGATAAATTCCAGATGAATTCCCCCCCGGAAAAATTTATCAGGTTCGTTCATAAATTATTTTATGCGCATCTATCGATTTGTTGTTTTCTTTTCGTCTTTTTTCGCAAATAATGTAAACTTGGAGATTTTTAATTAGACTTTTTTTATTTTATATCAGAATGATTAGGACATTTTTTTATTTTACATTAGAATGATTAAGAGATTTTCTTGCCCTAACAATCCGGCCAGATATAACTGTGATCTGAAATTAGATCGAGCTTTCGATTTTAATTAATGTAAGGCTATTACGTTGTATGCGCTAAATATCTCTCCTTACCCTTGACCGTTTGTCAAATAAAGGAAACGGTCGCGCTACGCATCCTGACACCGTAACCTAAATCCCGAGTTAGTCGATAGAACAAAAGCTGGCGCGTCGTGTTACAACTCTCGGGGTGCACCGCGCGCACATCCGTCTATATTTCTCTAATTACTTTATCGATAATCGAGTGACTCGCGCACGCAACGGTGATCACACTCGACAAAGAGTCGCTCAAGACTTTCCCACTTTTGCGTTATGAGCGATCGTGCAAAAGGTCGCGACACGCAAGAATTGTTCTTCCATCGATATGAGAAAAGGGCTAAAAAGAGGAGGAAAAATATAGCGATAAAGTATCAAAGATATAAATCCCACTTTCATGGCTTTCTTATACTTGTAATATATCCTGCGTTTCAATTTATTGCTATCTTATATCGAGATAATTTTAATATAATGCAATTGATCTCACTCTAATTATTCTATAAATCAACAACACAAAATTAAAAAGATATAATTATTTGATTATTTTATTAATTATTCATGTATTTTTACTTGAATTGTAAAATAATATTTTTCTATTATTAATTATAATTGATTTTCTCAAATTTCTAGTTGGGAATTTTTATTATGAAGTATTTTATATGAAAAAAGAGGAACAAATATACGAATAAAGTATCAAAGATATATATAAGTTCCACTTTCATAACTTATATTTCTAATGTATTCTGCGTTTCATTGTCAGTCTATTGCTACATTATATCGAGATAATTTCAACATAATGCAATTGACCTAATTATTCTATGTATCAACATCAACAGAAAATGAAAAAGATATAATTATCTATTTATTTTTACTTGGATTGTAAAATGTAAATTTCCTTTATCATTAATTACAATTAATTTTTCTGAGCACAAATTTCTGCATTATTCCAAGTCGAGAATCTTTATCATAAAACATTTTATTGTGCGTGTAATATATACTTATTCTCGGAGATTTTTCATAGTTATATTGTTACATTTTATCTTATATAAAAATGCTAATATAACATTTATGCGATGGTACCACCTTACAATATAAACGACGTGCGCACGAATAGTATTAAGCTATCGGGAAGGAAACGGTAACGCGAGATGTGACGTCCTAGAACGTCTCGTGCAAATATTACGCGCGCCTAAGTCTACATAAAATACTACAAAGACGAGAAGGAGACGTTAATGCGCGATGGTGACTGAGCGATGTGGCGAACGGCTTCCGACTCGCCGAAATGTCGCTCTTTTATGGGAGCGGTTTACGCGAGAAACGGCATATACCGGCTTCTAAACCAAGGGGATTATGCATTTCTAGGATCGTTCATTTATCTTCCGCTCGTTTCATTTGCCCGCGTCCCTCGGGAGGATACGTCCGCGAGAGGAATCTCCGAAATCGGGGATACATCGCGGGGATGATATATACGGGGGAAGAACGACGCGGTATACTCGGTTTAACTTTCAACTTGCGTTGACGCAGAACGGTCCTACGTATTATTATAGCGTCGTCGTATATTCCGCGGTATTTCCGCACTCCTCCTCCTCCTCCTCCCCCCTCCCCCTCTCGCCCTCCCCCCTTCCTCCCCCGTCCCTCACCGGCTCTTCAAAGACGCGCTACCTATCCTCCTCCGGAGGACGCGTATATATTTCAGCCCTCAAGAATTTACCCCGTGCCAATCCAGACGCTTTCACACCCCGTCCGTTACGGCTCCGCATACCCTATGCGCCGTAGCTGCAGCTCGTTACTAAGCCACATCAAGGCTCGTCGCCTTGCATTTTACATGCGTCCCTACACGTACCTGTCGTCTACGTTACACGATCTCGCATCGGTATGGCGCAGCACGCCTTCCTCATTACTCTTACCCTTCTTTCTCACGTTCCCGTTTTTCCCCAGGCCAACGACGACCTATCAATAAAACCTGCGCAACGCTCGCCTCCCTCCCCTCCCTCCTGTTTTTAGTTATTGTTAGACGCCACGAGCGAGAGGGGGGGATGGAGATGGAGATAAAGAAAGAGACGGAAAACACACAGTGTGTCGCGTAATTACGCACGCCAGTCAATCATCGCCTCCCTGATAAATGCGATCGGCGCGATCGGTTGCTTTATTTTTATCATCGCGAGACCGATCAATTCACGTCGACACTGAGTTGATCGCCTAAAAGGTGTGGATGTGAAAAGATGTAAAAGATGTAAGAAGCTCCTTCTGCGAAGGCGGAACGCGCAAGGGTGAAAATATTTGTGGAGTCAATTATAAGCGACTTTTATTTCTGATCGCTTGATACAAAAGAGATGAGAGCCGACGCGATAAACGGGAGCATGTACGGGGCCATGGATACATAAATGGAAGATGTAGGTGTAAAGCGGTCAAGGACTAATGAGCAGGTGAGCCGGGAAAATAGGTGAAACGAGCCGGAGCAGGCTCACTGGTCAAGAAATATCCTTTATCCGATCGATCGATTGTTGTTTCGTCCGTCTGGTCAATTGTGGTTATCGGTAACAACCGACTAAACGACGTCTCTTATTTTCGCGCCGTTGGCTGTATTAATATCCCTTTTATATATCTCTAGACCCTTCGATGACTTCTAAACTTTACCAAAGTTTCACCTCAACAGTTATCACTAATAGCAATCGCGCTAAAATAAATGTCATTGACGATAATTAAAGTTATGAGTCTCGTCTAACATTATTCCGAATACTAGGAATAGATAAGAATGTCTATTATTTAATTTTAACGTCATCTAAAGTCTCATTAATAATTCAAATTATAATAAAATTGAAAAAATAATTTATATTTTTGTGCGAGTTCAATAATGGCGGAAATATCTTTCCACATCTGCTTAAATATTTTATTATACATATATGAATACATATTTATATAGAAAAAAATAATAGATGTATAAAAAATTTTAGTGTATCAAAAAGATTTATAAAATTTTTATTTAATCGAATAAAATATCAAATTTATAGATTTATAAAATTTTTAATCTAATAAAATATCAACATTTATAGATTTATAAAATTTTTAATCTAATAAAATATCAACATTTTCTTTGTGATTTTTATTTGACACTGTGCAACTTCACGATTTTTTTATCACGTCACGTTAAATGGCACAAAAACGGTCGCAATTATCGAAAGCGCGACAAACAATATCGACCACACGCATCACGATGCTTGAATATTATTACAGGCGTTTGACCAGCCTGGCAATATCCGGTGTAATAGAGAGTCCTAAATACCCGTGTGAAAGCCCGCGTTCTGGTTGTAAAACAATACCTTCATCGATAGTTTCGAATTCATGTCGCAAGCTATATGAGCGGCAAAAATAGTACACGTTCATGCTCTTTTTAAGACTCCATTATATTATACATATCCACATATATTTTGTGATTATTATTGAGAAAAGTTGTGATAAAACTTGTAGTATAAGAAATTTCTAGTGTTAAAATTCCTACCTGTTTATTATATAATAAATTTTTCAATCGTTATTTTCGTATTTTACTAGATGATACATATAAAGGAATGATAATATATAATTGTTGGCATATATTATTACTTAGATAAACAATATAATTGAATTAATCATTCGTAATATGATTATTAATTAATTAATTATTAATTAATTATCATACTGATTATATGCACATAATGTTCTCTCTAATAAAATATATATATATCGATTTTTTCGATTTATTGTACAATATTGTATAATATATTGTATAATATATGTTGTACGATAAAACAATATTATGTATAAAATATATTTCCTTTTTATATATACATCATATAAAATGATTTCATCAATTATTTTGTAAAGAAAAAAATGTATTCGAAATCTTCTTAGATTCGAAACAATATTTTATGAGAAAAAAAATGATGTTTTGCGATAAAAAAATAATTATTAATTAATTTAAAAATAATTATTAATTAATTACTAATTCTTTTGCGTATCTTTCCTTGCTTACGAAATTGAAAAAAATGATGAAAAAGATGGAGTTTATATACATATATCGAGTATCTATGATGAAGATTTTATTTGCATCACCTTTTTTTGATATTTGAACTTTTGAAAAATGTGCAATATTGCAAAATCATAATAAATATAAAATTGACTCTAGCTCCGCTTAATTTCTTAATAAAGAAAAGACACGGGATTCGGGGAAGATTTTCGAGAGGCAAGCACCGGGAGACAGTAGGACATACCTCATAATCTCGTGATCCTGTTCCTCTTCCTCCTTTTGGCGCATTAAAACACCCTCTATGATGCGCCTCTCCTCGGGGGTGAGGTGCGACATGTCAGGCTGAGGTAGCTCCGCCATCACGATGGCGGGGTACGCGCGTGCACGGGGTATGCGACGTGGGTATGACGCGGGTGTGTGACAGGCCGGCGCACCACCGACGACGCCGACGTCGACGGGACGTTGCCGACGTAATACCGACGGGGCCTACGCTCCCTCCGCGCTTCTCCTCTACGACGAGCGTCGTCGACGACCGGGACGATATACAACCCTCTACGACTACTACGAAGCGCGGCTTTCGTCCTGGGGAAGTCATCCGACACCCGTTGACCGCACCACCGCACCGCGACGCGGAAACGCGAACGCACCGGAGTTACGCTGTCGTCGTCGTCGTCGTCGTCGTCGTCGCGATTGCACCACCGTCGTCGTCGAACGTTGCACTCGCGGCTCGCGCCAATCGCGACGCGACACCACCTCCGTCGTGGTGGTCGATGACTTCGGGATGGCCTCCTCTGTGCTACGGGATAACGATAGGAGGTGGACGTCCTTAGACTCGGTCGCTCGGCTGATCCGGCGCGACGTCTGGCGCGACACGGGCCTTCTTCCCTGCCGCTGATGCTGATGCTGCGGGACACTGCAGTAGGGCAGTAGGAGCAGTCGGGCTGGTCTCATGCGAGCGCGCAACGTGCTCGTGGCATGGCCGCGGGTGTCGTGCTCCTCCTCCTCCTCGTCGTCGTCGTCGTCCTCGTCGTCGGCCTCGTCGTCGTCGTCGTCGTCGTCGTCGGTGTCTCTCGTCGTACGATTACCGCCCGTCGCATGTGTATGACAAATCATGTTCACAGGCTGTGAGGAGGCTCTCGCATTCTCTCTTGCGGCCCGGCCTCACGCGCTGCGCTGCCCGAATGCACCATCGGACGATACGCTGTTCCTTGCGAGCGTACGACACGCGACCGGGAGGGTCGTCTTCGGCTATGGTCGAGCTCGGCTGGAGAAGCGGATCCTCCTCGGAGGTTCTCTGGTCGCTTCGACGAGGAGGGTCGAGAAAGGTCGAGGGTCGATCTCCGAGGGAGCTTCGCGAAGACGACAGTTGGGTGCGATCCGATGACGAACGCGAGCTCGCACCCTCGGAGCGATCGGGTACGATGACGCCGCTTTCCTCGGGCTCCGATCACCGGATAATGGCTACGTCCCTGATTCTCTGGGAAATTCTGTAAAACCGCATCGATTGAAAACGAAAACGGGTCACTGGGTTGCCGCCGCTAAAGATAAATAGGACTCTCGTGGCGGTAGCGCTGCGGTTGTGTCACCTCGACGTCCTCCTCTGTCGGATTCTTTCCGTTATCTTCCCGATAACACCGCAACGAGACGATGCGCCATCCCAACTGTCAGAGCCGCGGAGGGGTGCCTCTGCTCTCGCTCCTGTTAATCCGTCTCGTTAACCGGATCCCGTCGCGTTCGCGAGAGGCATGCTCGACGACCGACGATGGAGCGCGTTCGCGCACAACCTGGCCACTGGGATCTGGAGGCCTTCCTCTCCGAAAAGGTCCGCTCGCGCGATTCACGTGGCAGACGACACGACAATGGCGCTCCTCGGCGCGCCTCTAACGGCCGTCGCGACGCCCACGCAGTCGATCGTCCCCGAACAGTTACACACCCACGACAACCGTTTCCCCAGCTGACGACGGAGGGGGTTCACCGCTGCTCGCTCCAAGGGACTCGCCGTCTCTTTTATCGCGACCGAGGTGTCGTCGCGCTCATCACCATCCTCGTCGACTTTGTCCCGATTGTCGACACGAACGCGAGAACGCCCTGGTTGTTGCGAGGGTTAAACACCCATTTCGGGCGGGTTTACGACGTTCTCCCTCCCTCTCTCTCTCTCTCTCTCTCTTTCTCTCTCTCTCTCTCTCTCTCTCTCTCTCTCTCTCTCTCTCTCTCTCTCTCTCTTTCCTTCTCGCCTCAATTCGCTCGTATCCCCCTCGATGCTCCGCGTCGAGTCGTCCGAAAACTTTGCGCGAAACGGCCAACGCTCGTCTCGCACTCGACGAGGGTGAGGGAGCGCCAGAGGGTGCCTGGCTGAGTGCGCACTGCGCGGCGCCTCGCGTCGCGACGCCGCGTTGCGTCGCGTCGCGTCGGCTCCGAGTATCCGACGTCGCGTCGCGCGTGGCCCTTCCGGTGCCCCTTTCCGTCGACGACCGATGCGACGATTCACGATGGCACGGCTCGCGCGAGCGAGCTTATCTCTCTCTCTCTCTCCCTCTCACCCCTCGCGATTAGATTGACAGCGCGGCCACGTCGACCTCCCTCCGTCTCTTTCCCCCTCGGGACAGAAGGTTATCCCGCCATCCCCCTCTCTCTCCAACTTCCCCTCCCCCCCTCCTGTCTCGCTCTTTCTCTCTCAAGGTACCTGGCTATCCGTGTCTCTCCCTCTTTCCCTCCGCGCTTCGCGGACGCTCGTTACCTGCTGACGTCTCGCGGCCCTCTCCCGTCTTGCGGCGACGAACGGGGCGAACGAGGCTAATTTCCGGTCGCGAATCGACGTCCTGTCGGTGATGCTCACGTCGACATCGAGGCGCGAACCCGCATTCCTCGCGAGCGATTCTTCCGAGTCGCGACGTATATATCCCTCGCTCAGAGACCTCTGTCGAGGGGGTGGTCTTATCGCGCCCGCGTGGAACCGCAGTTGCGCGAACCGAGCCGCTTTCCCCCCTCCCCCCGCCGCCCCCGCTTCCTCTTCCCGTGTACGAGGTGGCTCGGAACTCGCGCGCGCACTTTCTATTAAAAGTCGCGTCAAGAATAATGATTGTTTCGGGATCGAGAGGCGTCGCTGGGATTCTTACATCGATACTTTTCAAATTTCGAGACCTTTTCAAGACCCCTCTCGAGATCTCGGTTGATATATAATTGTATGCGAGAGCATAAACATTAAAAATTTCACCTGCTATTCTACTTTAAAACAGACTTGTTTCCACAAAGCATTTATTTATAACTTTTCCAATCAGATAATTGATGTAATTAAAAGGTTTGAAAATTTATTAAATTAAATGACTCTCGTTGATATTTTTATAAATAAAAACTGAAAAATTCTCCCAAGGAATCTAAAATATAGGAAGAGTATTTATAGTATTTACCCTATATGTGTACGAACTTTGGTTTCACGTAGACGATTAATGCCGACGAGGGAAGATGGGAATCATCGAAAGTGGAGGGACGCTGTCGTAAAGAGCCGGGGATTTGATCGGGTCTCATGCAATAGTAATAACACGGTTACGCGTACGTGTCGATCACGATCTCGTGTTCGCGACAAACGGGACGCCTGACAAATATCGCACCTTCGCGCGAGCTTAATAAATAATCGGATTGCGGCGTACGTCCTGGCCAATCGGCGAACGGGATGGGACTTACGTCGCGGAAAGTATCGTATTGATCGACGGACGGACCAATCTGGCGTGAACTTGAAGAGGATCGCAATCGCACGGCGCTTTATTTGAAACAGATCCCGCCATAAGAGCCGTAAGAGATCGCTCTTTAACGTTTCCGGAAAAGAATCGACGAGATATTTCACTAATCTTTCATATTAGAAATCGTTAAAAAAAATATTTCTCGATAATTCTCTATTTTGTGCATATATCGTAGTCATCGTAAAGTTTATTTCGAGAGCATAAAGTAAAATTTGCAACGCCAGAAACATTGATTTTTCTATTTTTTCCTGAACTGCGCAATCACTCGTCAATATTATCTCATATATAATCTGAAAGACTCGCCGGAAAAAACTCGTGTTGCAAATTTTTCTAAAGACGCACAGGAATTTCAAGATTTTCCAATCATGTATCAAATGTTTATGAAAACAACGTGCACCGTGAAACTCAAAATATATAAACGTAATAAATATATAAACGCAATATATAATTATATTAGAGTCATTTGCATAATTCTACGTGAAATATTCAATAAATCACCGCACTGTGCTCTTCAAGATTGTAGAAACTTCTGATCGGTGCGCGCCATTTCTTCGACATTGCTAAAGTTTTGTATGGTCGGATACGTCACGTGTGACGCGCTCATGTTCGCATATAATAGTCACCCAGATTTCGAAAACTTCTCTTTTCTTTATCGATAAAACAAACTGAAACACAAAAATATCGAAGAAGCAACGGTGACATAATAATGATGCGCATATTTCTTTCTCTCTAAAATTATATAAAAATTAATAAACTTCAAAATTTCATTAAAATGATTTAGATAAGTAATCTATATTGCATATCTATCTGTATTATCTAAAAAATATGTAAGAAATTGATTCCTTCTAATGCTATTGCATAATCACAGTTATAAATTTACAGCGTACTTTGTTACAATCGTGACGCATGAATATAATGTAAATTAATGTCGGAGTCATTGTTGATCAATATATAAATAACTTTGGTCGCTCGATATAAGTTTGCGATACCGCATTTGATCGTGTATAACGGCATATTACTACTGCGTGTCTGACTATTCACACGTGTAGCTACTGTTGACATTTACTACTGCTTGTCATACATATGTTATATTATATAATGTGGTTGCTTACTACTTACAGAATGAAATGGAAGACGACAAAGAATATGAAATATGTTTGTATGACGGTGTAGAATTTTATCTCGTCTTTGACAATTTTATATATTATCTTATATTTTATATTATTTTTTTCCTTTTAATTTATATATTTTTTTAATAATTAATTTGCATATCAAATGGCATATTTCTTCCTGTGTTTCATTTGTGAAATGTCTCAGCAGTTTAGAACGATAAGCAATCGATAAAGAAATTTAATTTAAAAACAAATAATAGAACATAATCTGTTTACATTCATTATAGTACCAATGTAATCCTGATATAAATTATTTTAAATTCTAACAAAGAAAGCATCCTTATTTCTAAACTGAATAAAAGAATCAAGGAATCTAGAATCAGACACAATCTATATCTACTTTTATTACAAAATATTTCAAAATTAAAACATTTAGTTTGCATGCCAAATAAAATAACACAACATGTAGAGCATTTATAGTTTTTGCATTAATAATTACTATACATAAAATTTTTTACATCAAGAATACATGGTAATTACATTAGACAAATGTTCTTGCACATTCATAATATTATACAATATAATAAATATTCAAAAATAATATTACACAAGGTATAACCGATAATATCTCTAAAATTTTAAAAACAGTAAACACTTTTTTTATATATAATATTGATCAAATTATTTTATAAATAAAAAAATATTTTAAATATGTTCAGATTGCAGTAGATAATTTTTCGAAAATTTACTTTTTTAACAATGTATTAAAAAATTATTATTAATTAATGTAAATTTGTTTATACATATATACATAAATTATAAAAATTTGGCATATATCAGTATATATCAGTAATATCAATTTATATATCAGTAATATTATATATAAAACATATAATAGACATATAATAGATTATAACATATCACGAATATTCAAAAATATAAATACAGACATACGAACAAATAGAAATAGAATATACAAATCTACACAAAAACGATTTTAAAAAAATTTCCCATTTCTTGTCTCGTTCTTTTATGGTGCGAAAAGAGATGAGTGCTTGCCGCAAAAATATTATTTTCAACTTTATTAATGCTAGAGAAATATGATTTTCAAAAAGTAAAAAAGAAACACAGGAAATTTTTTTAGATTTTAAAACTTTGACATTTGATCATTATATATGTACTCTGTGCAATATTTTTTATTAAAAATATTTCGTCATTAATCCTATATAATTAAGAGATGAAATCAATATATCCTTTATATAAATGCATTCTACATATACAAATTCTATACATTTAACATTGATCAAATTTTGCTTTTATCTAAGAATGCGCGGCTTACAAAAGTATTTTTAAAAATAAATTTAATTACATTTAAATAAAAATTAAATTAATCCTTATAATTATCTTTTTTAAAAAATTATTATATAGAAAATTTATTTTTATATTAAATGTGTGTAAATTTAAATAGAGCTTTGCTTTCATATTTTCAAGTATACAATTTCATTTATCAATATTCTTAAAAGTATTGTGTAATATTTAAAATGCTACAATTAAAAATTTATGAAAATAATAATAAATAAAATGACAAATAAAATATAATATTACACAATATATATACTATTATCATATTATATAGGCAAATATATGTTTTTATATCAATTGTAAAATAGAAAATTATAAAAATTTGTAAAGTATTTATACATAATGAAATATAGAGATTCATAAATTGTTCCAATGATTCTTATGTATCTACTATTTAGTTAGATGATTATAATATGTGTGTGTATAAATTTCAAATTTTTATGTTCTTAACTATTTTTGCTTGTGTTATTAAAAAATTATATTGTGTTCCTAATTTTATTTTAAATATAATTATTTTGATTTTAATACACTCTTTCCCTTTACTACGTACAATTTGTTTATAATATATATATATATACACACACAATATATATATGTGTGTGTGTGTGTGTGTATATAATGTACTTACATGCTACTAATCTCGGCAGTATTAATTTAATTATATACTATATTATAAAATATAGTATAATGAAACTATATTTATAGAATATAGTATATATTAATATACTATAATCATATTATATAGTATATTAATTTATAAAATTTTCTGTCCTTTTGGAACGCTAAATGTTTCAAATTATAACAATAATTGACATTTAAAAAAGAAAAAGAAGATATAAAATAAGAAAAATGAAAGAATTATTTATAATTCATATATTATATATATATATATATATATATATATATATATATATAACTCATATAAATAATGCCGCCTATTTTATATCATCTTTTCTCTAATATTATTTATAAAATTATCTTGATCGTTTATGATTATTATTAAACATCTTGCAAAAATAAAAAAATGAACATGATTCAATTACATAAGGACAGTTCTGCACTAATCACTTATAAGACTTATACATTCAATATTTGTTTAAAAGTCTTAATTATTTATACAATTTACCTATTCATTGCTATTTTCTTAATAAAATTCCCATTATATAACTAAACTCTCCATTATGTCTCCAACTTGTTATATACATTTTGTAAAATGTTTCGTATAATATTTTAGAACTGCATAAAATTGTGTGTGTATCAAAAGCTTATTCTACAATACATACACAAAAGTCTATACAGGCGTGTTGTCTCTTCATATAAATTTGAAACATTTTTGCTTGTCATGTGGTATTCGTGTCTTAAATAGTATGGAATCCGCTCGATATTGTGTATTCAATAGAGGCATGTATCCAAAAACCTACGATTATCATCGATTTAAGATTATATTGAATAATGTATATTATATTGTCTCAATTTGCTTACAATGAATAATTAAACATTTTTTATTTACCTGCGAGAAGAAATTAATACATTTATGTCTCTCTTGAAAATGTGTATCATCTTCCGAAAGTGAAACTGGACAACCTGGACATCTGAATGTCCAACGTGATGTTACCTAATACACAGATATTATATGTGTTACAAAATGATATATTAATTTATTTAAATGTATGTAAATTTATCATGTTTAATCACAATATACAAATAAAAACAGGAAGCAAGAATTGCAATATTTGTATAAAATCTAAATCAAAAGATTTAAAATATGATTTAAAATATTAGAAAGAGAAAATAATGTAACATTAAATAATTCTCTTTAATATTACTAAAGATATCTTACTTTAACTGGTGGTTTTCTCGTAAGATGGGATATTAAGAAATTCATAGCTATGTCTTCACAATTCATATATTCGTCGACTTTATCTCTTATTGATTGTGGTAACCAATATGTATATAGATATGTATAATGTTTGTGGATGAAAGCAGCTCCGGTTAAAACCATGGATAACTCACAAGAATAATTAGAATTATAATTCCAAGCATTATGATAATTCTGGTCCCATGCATGAAAGCGACCAGGAAATCCAACTATGCGATCTCGATGTTCCCTCCATACTCTGTAAATATCATATGTAATAGATATTAAAGATTATTTATATTGATTGATAAGGCTGTGTGTAAAATCAACTTACCTGAAACCGAACATAATCTCATCATGCCTCAAGTGAGCGTCATCATCAATAGAAAGGACGGCTTCTGTCTCAATTGCGTCAAATGGAAGGAACCTATTATTCAAACTGTTTCTTGGAGCTTTTATTACCTGTTTAATCATATTTAAAAAATATTTTTATGCAATTTTTAGAGAGATACGTTTTACAGAATAATATATTACGCTTATATGTATATTACATTTATTGGAACGCCGATATCAGGCCATTTCAGATCTTCCGCGGGTGGTTTCGGACTATTCCATACTATTAGTACTTTGTTCAAATAAGGTAAACCATACAGACGCGCTAGAGAATTTATAAGAACTTGTTCTCTTTCATATGTCAATATCACAATTGTGAACTGTTCTCTTGGATAATTTCCTCCTAATGATTCGCTAAATTCTTTTCCGGCACCTCCAGCACCTTTGCCAATGGGCCGGAAGCCAACTTCTGAGCCTATGAAAATATGAGAAATACAATATACAATTAAATTAAATTTATATAAAATTTAAAAATAATAATCTTACCAAGAAATTTAGCATCACTAGGAAGAATGGTATCAAATGGTAATTGTGGATACAAATTAAATGGATCCATCCAATCATTCCAAATTTCATGACCCTGAACCAATAATGTTGTATAGTTTCTCTTAAAAGCAGGAGATGGATAAGGTGGTTCTAAGGGGCCTAAGCTTTCTTCAGCTTCAGGTTCAGCAATGATGGTATCTGACTTTAAAGGCTTTTAAAATAAAATAACATGAATTATATATACATATACATATATATATATATATATATATAAAATTTTGTCACATAAAATATACATACCACAAAACTTTCGTTAAAAACACTGGGACTGGGTGTTTGAGGCGCCGGTAACGGAGGTATACCAAGTCTATCTCTGACTACTGCTATGGTAGTATCCACTACACTTTGAGCGGTACTCATATAACGTTCCCATGTTAATCTACCTTGTCTTCGCATAGTTAGGAGATCATTGTCAGGAACAGCACGCAATAAGAAATGCATTTCAGTTACTCTAGCCTAAAATTATATTTTGTTATATATTATATATTTTATATATATATATATATATATATATATATATTATATATATATATATATATATTATGTATATATATATATATTATGTATAACTTTGGTTCAGTATCATCAAAATAAAATTTGGCAATGCTATAATGAAAATTACCTTAGGTAAAAAGATAACAGCTCTTCTCCATGTTATAACTTCATTATAATTAAGCAAGATCTGATCACCGCCGAGAATAACTGGTATTGACCCGGCTCGTAATGCTTCGTACAATCTTGCTTGCATAGATGAAGTAGTCAACAATGTGGCATTACTAGGAGCTAAAATCAATGCAAATGTCGATTCCTTTAGTATGGCTCTTCTGGACGAATCAGTTCCACAGAGCGACCAATCAAGAGTTTCCATAGGTTTGCTTTCCACAGAGGCTGGTATACATTCAAATTGAATATAAAACTTATCCAAAGTTATTCCATTACTCATATCTTTCAAATGTTGAATTATGAATGAGTCTATATTATTATCATCGACGACTAATTTTTCTAAATCTATATCCGAGTCGTCGATTTGATGTGTCATTGGAGTGCCTTTAAAAGTTCTCATTTCTCCCTGAAAAGACAACAAATATTTTCTTCTCGCAGGCAACATTTGTGCACATTCTTGCCAAATATCTCCACCAGGTGGTCCCAGAATTGGTGGAACGATTAAATCAAAACCATTGCGAAACTGATTTCTATGAAATGTTGATTGCACTATCATTGCTCTCCCAGTATCTATATTACTAAAAATATTCCCAGAATCAGCAGATAAATCTCTCCGTGCAAGATTTAACAATATATGATTTCTACCATCTCCTCCCCAATAGGGAAGTGCATGCAGTTTTTTTATATCTAAAGGCTTGCTATAACGTTGATCACTCTTCTGTTGGGAACTCAATGCTTCACCAACTAAAACTATATAGATACATGCCTCTGCTGGATTTCTAGTAAGATGCGGATTGTAACCTACATATTATAAAACAATTTAGCACAAACATTATCAAATAAAAATATGTTTAATTATTTATTCATACATGTCATTTACCTAATGTTTGTTTAATGGTCGTTTTTAAGAAACCATCTACATCCCATCCTAGACTGACTACTGAGAATTGATCTGGATCATACAAGTATACAGGAAAGCCACTTGTTAATGCACATCGACTATGATCGAAACAATTATACATTTTACACGATCGTGGATCTGTACTAGATAATATAATTGGAGTAGTATTAATCAATATTCTCTTAGGAGGTGCCAATTCTGGCGTATTCCTTTCAACTGCTTCTCTTTGTGCTACTTGTGCTTGTTCCACACTTATTTTTAATCTGTCAAGATCTGTTTGTTGATGCAATAATTCTTGCTTTAATTCATCTATCTTCTGTGTCAAACTATTAACTTCACCTTGAAGTCTTTGCCTTTTACCACCCAGATCTCTCAATTCGTTGCTCACTGAAATTTTTATATGAAACATTTCCTCTATTCGCATCTTCAATTGTGACGCTTTCATAGATGTGAAATCTTCAAAAGCTTCCAGAGTCGAAAACGTTCTATATATATCTCTATCCGGAGCATCAGATTCCACCTAAAAATAAATTCAAAGTTAATATACAAAGCATCGCAGAATCTTGAAAAGATCCTCCCCTTTTTCTTTAACATACTTTGGATAAATAATAATGTGTAAATAATGGCACAATAAATAAAACTATGGCTGTCAAAATTATTATTCTCGACAGCTTGATGTGTGAAAGCCATTGGCATATGTCTCTCTCAGAGTGATGATAAAACGGAAGTGTTTCATAAATATTTCCCGCCATATTTATATTTAACTATTGCATATCTTCATCTATCCAGCTGGACACTTTGACATCTTTGATGTAGATTTCTGCAAATAATAATACACATTTGAGCACACGTTAATACATGTTTAAGCTTAACGAAATAAAACAAGAATTTTATTTTTTATTATATATATATATATATATATATATATATATATATATAATTGCTCACATATCTTTCCATAAAATTTGATTTAAAAAAAAGCAATAATAAAATAATTGCTTATATACCTGCAAAAAATCACTATCAATGTTGATATTGTTGTAACATATCATCATATCATCAATAACCTATAAGATTCAGTCTCTGCCACTTTGTCAACATCGAAACTGATCATGACAATGATTTGATAAATAAACATGATGAACGCGAGACAAATTTTACATTTTGTTCTCGTTTAATCTCAACGAATGACACTTATTATTAGCGAAATCGCATCTCCTTTCTCATCTTATTCGCGATCGCATATCGGAGTCAATTCTAAAAGACGGAGTTCCTCACTCGCACTGTTCCTTCACACATACATTTCTACTGTATATTATTTATTTTTAATAAAATTTATCGTGCCATTAATTTAAATCACGTTCATGAAACGGTGAAAGAGTCACACTATGGCGAATAAAAATAACCATTGTTTCAATTATTTACTTCTGTAGACGAGAGAAGACCGAGAGGTGAGAGGTGTCATAAATAAGAGAGGTTAGGTTAGGTTAGAAAATTTAAAGAAATTTAAGAAAATTATCGTTTGACAGTTAGCATCCCTGCAAAATAGGCTGCGCAGGCACTGCGCGCGCGTATACAAGATAAACTTGAAATCGCTTCTAGCTTAACCACCTTCACGCGATCGACTTTACTTGAATCGCATCGCATCGCATCGAATTATGATGCGGCGCCCATTTGCCCGAACGTAATTTGGGACGTCGCGATGCTGTATAAGCGTCAAATGAGCACGAACTGTCACCTAAATATGAAATAAAATATAAAATCAAATCAACTCACTGTTCACCGGTTGTTCCACAGCCGCTCCATTCGCTCGTCTCGGGACGTCCCATTTCGATCTTGAGGCACACAACTCACACGACATCATCCACGCGAACGCGCGATACTTTATTCGACACTCCCGATACTCCCGATACTCGCTCACGTCCAATAATCATCGTCAAGGGCGCGAATAATGCGACGCGACTTTGCTCTACCTTCGCGATGACGTCATCACCGAATATCGTTGAATACCGTCAAAAACCGCTGTTGCGCGCTTCCAGTAACACACTACGAAAGTCGCGCGATCATCCTTGGACACTTTCAACGCTTGTTCGCTTGCTATATTCGTTTATTTACGGTTAAAAGACGCGAAAAATGCGTACAACTCCGACTCACGACGCAAATGGTGCGAAACTAACATGGCGGCTGAACTGGTGCGAAACTAACATGGCGGCTGAACTGGTGCGCATTCGTTTCTGCGCATGGCCATTCCTGCGCTTGACGTTCGCGCGACTTTGATTTTGGAATATTGTCTGCGGCTTTCATTAATAACACATAATAATAAATATATAAATATATAAATATATAAAGATAGAATAATAAATATATATAATAAATAAGAAATATATAAATAATAAATATATAAATATATAAAGATGGAATCAATTAATCATATTGGTCATATATTAAAGTATATTTGCCTGAAGAAAGAGAGAAAAAAATTGAGAAATATTTTTAGTTTTCTTTAGTAAAGGATGCAAATATCTAATATTTATAATCTTGCTTTTCTTTTCCTCTTTCGCGTGATTTCGATTTAATATATAACGTAGAAAATACATAGTATATTGGATTCATTTTTATATTATATATTCAGCTAATATTAGCGCGGTCATTTTTTTAATACTAACAATACTCATGTACATACACTGTATCTTTTGTTTTTGATGTTTACTTTTAAGAATGTTTTGTATGTACAATCCCAGCAAAAAGTAGCTGAAAATCAATATTGACGAATATATCCACTTTTGAGTGGGACAGAGGGTCACAACTTATTTATAAAATTAAAAATTTATTTATATTTATATGTTATCCTCTGAGAACATTCGTGGACACTGGCTTTGTAGTTCATGTCCGTTTTTAATGTCCACAGAGGGAGTATCGCTTTCAGAGATACTTAAAAGCGAACCATGAACACCTCTTAAATCTTCTCTCTGGCGAACATTTATTTATCGTAGCACGAAATCGATTATCGTCATCGTATCGCTTGACACGCGCACAGCTGTTCGATTCACGAGAATTATATCGTTCTCGATACGAAACTCGAAACTTCGAGAGGTATCTCCCGCAGAATCTTTTTGTCTCCGAATTTATTCTTGTCAGTAAAACGTATATATTTTCTCCGCAAAAATATCTGAATGTCAATGATTTAAAGGAGCGGATGTGCTTAAAAATGTCGAAATATTTTTTGTTGTAAAAAAAGAAGTAATATCGATTAAGTTATAGCTAACATATAAAAAGGAAAGCCAGAAAAAAATTGTTTGGATGTTAATTCAACGTTGAGAAAAAAAAATGGATGAGTAATTTTGCCATATGATTTCGCAATCGCCCCTTTAAATAACCCGCTACATCGTATCATATCATCCTGGTTTGCTACGGTAACGTTTGGTGGCATTCCATGACATATATATATATATATATATATATATATATATAAAATATATATATACATATATATATATATACATATATATGTATGTATATGTACATCTCACTCGATGTATTTGCATTTCTCGAGACCTTCACAGTCATGCGCATGTTCATGTCGAATATAGTGCGAGGGGAATAATATTTTGGCTTTTTCGGGGGCCTAAAATTAGCCGGAAAATGGTAAGCTTTTAAAAAGGCGCAATTGTACGTCAACGAGACAACCCTTTTCATCAAGTTGCCAGTTAATCAAATCCGGCTTTCTCACTGTGATTTCAACCTTCCGTTTTCACGCTACCACAATAACCTCTTGTATACGATGTTAATGATTTTCACATTTTGACTTTCCCTGTTTTCCCCGGCGTCTTTTTAAGAATATGTTGAATTAAAATACTATTTAAGGCAACGTAAAATTATGTCCAAATGTATTTTGATTGTGTCATAGAAATCCTCTCGTTCGTGTGTATATCATCATATTGTATGATGACAGAAAGTGTCGAATTCCTTGAATAAAAATGTAACAGATATTATTTAGAAATGTTTAAATGATAATTATAAAGTTTAGAACTATATGTCATCTTTGTACACATATTACTTTTATAATTGACTAAGTAATGAGCCTAAGTATGATGCTATTTCCTTCAAATTGCAGCATAAATTAAAGTTTTCACAAAGGGACAAAGTGAAAAAATTTATAACATTTACACAAACTGGAGAACAAACTGCAATATATTGTCTGGCCCAAAATGATTGGAAGCTTGATCTGGCAAGCGACAACTATTTTCAAAATCCAGAAGCTTATTATAAAGAACCAAAAAATTCTGTTGACAAGAAGAAATTGGAAATGTTATATAACAAATACCAAGGTAAAATTACAAATATGATTACAAATTTTTATTTCATTATTTATATTCAGTATTATAAAAAATAGCATATAATCAACTATACATTTATAGATCCCAGTGAACCCAATAAAATTACCGCGGATGGTATTATGAAATTTCTGGATGATTTAAATCTCAGTCCTGAGAGTAAATTAGTTTTGATCATTGCGTGGAAATTTCGTGCTGAGACACAATGCGAATTCACTAAAGAGGAGTTTATGAATGGGATGATAGACGTGGGGTAAATATCAATTTTTTTGTTGTCTGTATAACAAAACGTTAAATCTAAATTATAACTTTCATAATTATCTTTTTCAGTGTGGATAGTATAGACAAGTTAAAAGCGCGTTTAGGTAGTTTAGAAAATGAATTAAGGGATCCTCTAAAATTCAAAGATTTCTATCACTTTACATTTAATTATGCGAAGAATACAGGACAGAAAGGTTTAGATTTGGACATGGCCATTGCTTATTGGAATATTGTATTAGATGATAAATTCAAATTTCTTCAATTATGGTGTCAGTTCTTACAGGTAAGTGCATAAGTTTAAATATTATTTTTACATTTATTTTTGGTGCATAAAGAAAAATAGAAAGAGAAAAAGAGTTTAAAATAATAACTGATATCTTTTAGGAACATCATAAAAGATCAATTCCAAAAGATACATGGAACTTACTATTAGACTTTGCACTTATGATCAATTCAGATATGAGTAATTATGATGAAGAGGGTGCTTGGCCTGTATTAATTGATGATTTTGTAGAATGGGCACAACCTCGAGTTCGTCAATCTCTTTAACGTTATTTTCTTTTTCTTTTTTTTTTTTGCAACACTCGTCTAGATCATTCATCATATAAATAATAATTTTATTTGTTCAATCATAAAATGTATATTTTTCAAGTATTTTGTTAAATTTTTTCCAATAATTTAACAATAGTTTGCTTTTTTCCATAAATTATTATGGATAAATTAATGTTCACCATATAAAAATCATACTATATAGCATCTAATATGCATTCTTAATCATGTATAATATATTGCTTTAGTAGATTTTATTTGCTAAGACATATATAAAAAGTGAAATATCTTTTGAGAGAGTGTTTGCTTAAAAAATAATAACGTTATTTACTTATATCATAAATTTAATTTATATGAAACCTCTATATTAATCACATAGAGTACCACAAAATTGTCATATAATTGTAAAATAATCTGATTGTAATTTTTTATTTTTTTTAAAAAGAGAAAATAAGCACATTGCCTTGAAATTGATCATATATTGTACAAAGTAATATGATGTATAAAATGTTCATTTACATATGAAAATATGGTATAAAATTGCTCAATTACCTCTGCCAAATACATACTCATGTATTTGTTGGTACTTGCAAGCAGTTCTTAAAAAGAAAGAAGATATTTAATTTTCAAGCATTTTTTTAAAATAATGTGGTAATTGGAAACAAAATTGCTAGATTAGGCTATGTTCTTGTAGATAGTAATTTCTAGAAATTGCGTTGTTGAAAATTGTTATTAAATAAATTTTATGATACTCTCTATTATACATTATACAATAATGTACATAAAAGCATAAAAAGAAAGAAATCTGTATTTTAGAAACATTATTCTATTTCGGCGTTCTACTTATCTTTTATAATTAATGAAAATTACAGAAAGAGGGAGAGAGACAGAAAAAAAATTATTTTTTGTATTTTACGATTGTATTAGACGATTATTTATTATTGTATTTCTACGACATATAATTGTTCTAGATAAAATAAATTATTTTTTTTATAAATTCAAAAAATAATTCTTAGAATTGTAATACAATATAACATTATACTTTGTAATGATATTCTTTATATAAACAGATTTGATTCTCTTGATAAATTTTATATGTTAGATATTGCTTTTTCATCACAATGTTTTTTTATAAAGCCATATATTTGTTTCCATGATAATAGCTTAGATTTTTACATATACAAATTATATGCAAATTATAGAATCATGATGTAAAAAATTATATATTATCACAGATTGAGAAAAAACTAAGCTGTTAAGAAATCAAAATATTGTAGTGACTCTTATATAATATTACAGAACTACGAAAATGAAACTTTCGAGTAAAATTGTATTATCCACACACGTTTTTGATTATATTTTATAAGCATAATGTGAAATAGATGAGGAAAGCAAATTTTAATGAGATATCAGCGTAAACTAATTAATATGTAGTTGTAACATATCGCCAGAGTTACATTTGTCCAAATGCTAAACTCATTCAACAAAGAATGTATATGGTATATTATTCTATCATTTAAAAAATAATGTTTTTGAAAATAGGTCAGATTACTTTATTAGTTAATAATTTCGGTATTGTGTAAACAATAAAGCGTTTCATCAGCCTTAGGGAAGAAACAGAGAGAAAGTAAATTGTACATAATGTAAATAAATATATCAATCTTAATCTCTACATTCAGTTTGTCTGTTTAAAATTGCTGCTAAATATACACCGTGTATATTACTTATATATATATATATATGTGTGTGTGTGTGTGTGTGTGTGTGTGTGTGTGTGTGTGTGTGTGTGTTTAAATAAAAAATTCTACTAAGTATATACAATTATATTTGGTGTGCATTGTATATGATTACTTATATATTATTTAAGAAAATAACGGTTTTATTTATATTTTTAAGTTTATATGGGTTTATATATATATATATATATATATATATATATATATATATATGATATTGGCAATAAAATAAGGTAATAAAATACCTCAGTATTCAGTTATAAAAATATATAATTATATCTTACAGGATTGTTGACATTCGCATAAAGCCCTATTATTGTGACCACTGCAGTCTGCATTATAAGAATATAAAAGAGCCAATTCATATTTATTAGCTTGTGTATTGTAACAATTCTTTAATACTTCCTGAGTATACCAATTGCATAACAATTCCAATCTATCAATAGTTGTCTGTATCATATATTTTCATAATTATTAATGAACTCTTTATTTATGCTTTATGTTGCTTTAAGTTTTAAGTTGTTCTTTTTCTATGATATATATTTAAAAAATAAACTTTTCTTTTAAAACTATTTCTGCTTACCTGAGCAATGACTAATCCACGATTTGAATTATTAGCAATGATGTGACTGTGCGAATCAAACAATGTTATCTATGGATAAAATTATTCTATATACATATTCAGACATATTTTCTTTCGATTGAATTACTTACTTTATAAGTAATTTCTTGAAATATGAATAATATAGTACGTCCGCATGTGATGAGCAGCATAAATAAAGTATGAGATTTTGGAATTTTATACCATTCATATAGAAATGTATTTATATTTTTGTATAAGCTTGTTCCTATTTCTTCATGAAAGACATTAAATTTCTGCAGCAAAATTATTATACATATTATGTAACAATAAGCGTGAAAGATGTATTTATAAAAATTGCATTCTATTTGCTTAGATAGAAATGAAATGCAGAATCAATAAAAATTTATTTGATTGAATATTATATTAGAATATATATAATTTGTTTTGAGTATTACTGTGTCATACCCATTCTTTTAATATATTTAGGCTTTTGCCCCCATATTTCAAAGCTTCTTCGGTACTCAAATATGGATGTGATATAAGTCTTTCCTTAATGAGCCATGCATGAGTCGCATTACCCTCTATCATTGCTTCTGCTACAATAATATTCAATCTCAGACAGTTCTTTATATCGTGAATCAATAACTGTTCTCTTGATATTCGTGCGGCCACAAGCAAACATATCAGCGTACAAGCTTCGCTTACTAAAGAATTATTTAATATATCAAAAAATAAATATTTAATTTATATGCTTAATAATAAAATATATAATATAAATAACAAAGTAATGTATAATTACTTTCTTGTCCTGGTGGATAACGGCTTTGCGTAAAATCAGGGTGATACCACAACACATCTATTTCATGATTAGAACAGTCTTTTATGTATGTGGGGAAGTGGCAGCTAAATAGTGGTGGTAAAGTCATAATTATCAGAATATTTCTTATGTATTATTCCATACGTTTCCCATTACTTATTAATTTTGTTACCAAATACATTTTTCTTTGTAGATTTTATATTTCCATTTCAAAAATATTTGAAAATTAAAAATATTTGAAAAATATTTGAATATTAAGACATTTTGGATGCCAAAATTTTGTTCAATAATACAGTTTATGTGATTGTATTCTAGGATGAAATAATTGAATGTCAAGAATAGCTGCATTCAATAGATATAAGTTAAGAAATTACCTTGTAGCAATAGAATCGATCAACTTAGAAGAGAACATGATTTAAAGAGAAAATCTGTTTAAATAACCAATATCTAAATAAACACTTAATATTTTTATATTTCTTAAATCACTGCACAATTGACAAGGATAACAGTTTTTTGACAATATAATTTAAATTGTGCCTTTATCCCTAGAAAATATTTCTGTCAGAAGTAATTTTTAAAATATTCAATATTCATTGAATACTCGTATAATAAACATATTTCATTAATTCAATTTTTATGACATTCTTACTCAATTGCCATAACATATGTATTGATTATCAATTATATTGATTATAAATATTTAAAAATATTTTTTTTTAATTTAATAGGTTCTATCATTATAGAAGTATAAAAAATATATTAAATATGAATAATTCTTTAAGTTTATATGTAATAAATGTGTACATCATAAAATATCCTTTTTAATATGTAATTTTCGTTTATATAGAGAACACTTTTTCTTATGTAAGATGAAAAATTTTGAAGTAATTATTTTACAAATAATGAAACTAACAAATAATCTATTCAAAAAATACGTTACTATAATCAATAAAAATTGTATTTCTGAAATAATGTAATGAAATAAATTATATTCTGTAGATATAAATGTAAAAGATATATTTATATATTTACATATAATTTACTGTAAAAGTAAAAATATGATATATATGAAATATATTTAAATAAGATACCACACATTTGCCCATTGATGAGATAAATTAAATAAGACACATTGTGTGATAAAAATGAACACATTTAATAACAAATGTTAGCTAGAAAATCAAATTTCTAAATTAATATAATAATATTTAAGATATATAGTATCTTTTATAAAATGTAATGATAAAAGACAGTGTTTTAAATTGGATACTCACTCCAATTATTAAAAACTCTAATCAATTTTTTTTTAATTTTAAATACTAACAATATAATTTTCGCGAATGAGAGAAAAAACACATTTTACATTGTTATTGCTTATATTTGTTTTTTGTAAATTTTAATAAAATCATTTTTGGTAAAATTATTCCATGAAGTCATATAATTTATTTTGTATGAGTTTAGTATTGTGTGCAATTAGTCTTCTAATGATTAGTTCATTATGAATAAATTTATATTTCTCTCTAAATGTATATTACACCTGACACAAACGACAGCACTGTTATTACAAAGATGCGTTGGAAACGATTTTTATAATTCTTTTCACCTTACCACACACCATAACACATTGGGTTCATAAAATCTGAAAGTAATAAAAGACGATATATTTATTTAATATTACATTTATGATATTACATTTATAATATATTATATACCAAATAATCACAATTAGACTTTTTTCTAAATTAAACAAATGATTGTATATAGATGCTCTAAAGTATATTATATATTAATAGCATATTATATATGAATAATCATATATATGAATAGTACTTACACCGAAGTGATCAAAATCAAAATGATCTATATGTGGCTGGGTAACGTGTTGGTATACTTGTGGTGAGAAGGCGCGACCAATGTTCCCATCCCAGAATCTTTGCAATTTCAATGCACTTTTCATCAATTTCCTTCAATGGTTTCTCTTCATAATAGCGCGTCAATAATTTTAAGTAACGTCCGTAATGATTATTGATGTGTGCATGCCATAAAGATAAAATAATAACCTGGAAAGATGAATAAATCTTTTGTATCATCTTTCACATTATACTTACAGATTAATTAGTATTTATTCAACTAAATATTTTGACTTCACATTCTTGTATGTGTTTTCTAACATATGAATGAATACAAATTTAAAAGATAATTTTAAATACAATAATAAAATTTTATTTTTACCTTATTATCAGTAGGTTCAGCAAATTTCTGTACTTCTTGCCAATGATGCGTAACACTCTCGAGTAAATGTTGAAAGGATCCATCTCCTTCTCCAGTCTTTGTTCCATGTACGTATAATCGTGCTAATGCGCAGCCCTTCTTCACTAATCCTTCGATGAGACTGTTCTTTTGTTTTTCCATGGTTATCTTAATTTTAGCTGCGTCAGGACGTTGATCATTCTTCAGTCCGTAATATGCTAATAACTTATCTTGATCGATATTTGTAATCACAGAGTCAGCAACTGTTACTATTTGATTGGCTAATGCGATACAGTTATCCGAAAGATCATTGTGCGGTACATGTCGCCGTGCTTCAGGAGAATCCAAAGATGTCAACATAGCAGTGTGAACGGGTAAATGATCCGAAAAGATGCCTTTTAATTCTCCGTATAACGAATTGGCATGTTCACCAGGTTCTATAAAGAAAGAACAAAATTTGTCATTATTTTTTGAAAATAGATTTTCAATTAATACGTAACAAATGTTACAAACAGATCATAAATATTTGTATAAATAAATAAATAAATATATATATATATATATATATATATATATATATATATATACAAACATTTATGATCCTTATGTTTGTGTGTATATATATATATACACACACACATACATATATCTATATAACATTAACAGTTTATATTAAAAAAATAAGAAAAGACAAAATTTACAAATAGATTAAATATGCTATTAGCATGGAGTAAAAGAACAAAAACTATAATCATGAATATGTACATTATTTAACATATAAAAATACATAAAAAGGGATAGATGCATGTAACAATTGCAAATACATGCTCTTAGGTACACATGTATCTTTAAGGGAAGATTACAACATAGAAAAGGAAAACAAATTATAATATACATGAATTTCAAATTCAACTCAACTTACTTATAGATGGTGCTATTGGTAGAATATAAACCGGAAAAAAAAGATACAAAATATTTATATAATAATAATACTAATATGAATTGCTCTATAAATGGCTATAATAAATCTATTGTACATCTAAACATCTTTAAGTATATAAATACTAAATTACCAAATTTTGCAAGGTAATTGCACTTTAGATCTCTTAATGCTTCTTGATATTCATCCCATTTTGTAGTTTTTTCCTTCTCTGTTTTAGTAGCAGGACTGCTATTTTTCTTGGCAGGTTCAGATATGATGTATTTGAATGTATGGCTATCCACCTTCTTTCCAATTTCATCTTTAGAGAAAGTCAATGTACCTTGAAGATAACTACCAGGGGTAGCATATTTCGATACTCTTTGCAAAAAAAAAAGAAAAATATTTATTAAAATATATGGTTTCAGTAAATTGAAACTACATATTTTAATAGTAAATATTGCAGCTTCCTTATTTCTTTTTTTTCCAATCTGCATTACATGCTGAAGCCAAATAGAAAAGAAAAGTTAATCTAACATAAACATAAAAAGAATGCAACAGTAGTTATAATATGCGATAGAATATTATATTCCTGCAGAGAAATAATACATTTTTTCATTCATATGACATATACACTAATGTACACATTACAATCCAAAAGCAAAGCATAAAAAAGTTAAATAATTTATTATAGAATAAAATATTCGAATAATTAAATGATGAAACTTGGAAACATCTATGGAAATATACAGATGAGAATATCTATAAAGAAAATTCTAAAATTTATGAACGGTATGTGTCGAGAGTTTTAATTGAAAGTAGCAGTAAAAGTAAGAGCATATATTATTAAGTAATATATAGGTAAATTTCTTTTATAAAATTTTATCTATGTGTATTTTTTGTTTAGATATGTAGTGTAGATGGTAAAAATGTATGTATTTGCTTAATACTTAAAAAATAAAAAAATAGAAAAAAAATTAAAATTAAATAATTATTTTTCTATATTCCTAGAAATACCTCATTGTCTGGCATTAAGCAACATTTTGATATTGTATCTTGCATACAATATCTTGATTAAAGACAGATTAAAGACATTATCAGCATGCATTTAAAAATGTGTCGCAGCGTATAAATGAACAGTGAGTGTTTTCATATTTATTTAAAGCAATTTCACAAATGCAAAATGTATATAAAAATTGTATTATAGACTCACTTGTTTTCAGTGCTGCAATGTAAGATAAAAAAAGAAAATTATCTTAATAGCACTTTAGCAGCAAATAATGTATATATATTATTACATTTCAGATGTACTTCTCTACCAAATTAATTTCACAAAATTTACATATGTTCTTTAAACGATCTGACATCTATATTTTCTTTGAAGAAACTTATATTTTTAATATTTGATAATTGATTTTACAGTTCGTAATAACTTTATTTTATTTCTATAATCTTATATATATGTATATCTTATATATATGTCTTATATATATGATTATAGAAATAAAATAAAATAAAATTTTTAAATTTATTAGAAATTAAACTTAAAAAAAAAATTAATAATAATATAAAACATTTTATTTTTTAATTTAAGCAAACTTTCATAACATTTAAATTTTAGTTTTGCTCAATTATTTAATGTTGAATTGAAGATATTTAATCTTAAAAATTAAAAAGTTATATAAAGATGACTTCCCTGATCAAAGCTTTATTAAAAAGAAAACTAGATTCCAGATTAGTTAAAGGAAATGCATATAGTAAATTTTGCGATATCAATAGAGACGTCTTGTATATAATTTTATGTAAAATATATGATAAAAAATTTAATTAAAAATTTAATTATTTAAACATTTTTAGATCGACACTCCAAGAAAAACAAAATTCTAACTATACAAATCAAACAATACTTTACATTCAATCAAAGCACTACTACCATAATACAATATTAGCATTAAACTCATATAAAGTATTATCAAAACTATTTTTATATACAAAAAACATGTAATTTTGCTTATATCTTAAGTATACAAGTTGTGAGTGTATGTGAAATATGTAACAAAATAATTATTTAAACAACAGATCAATAAATGATATATTCTTAATATGTATTGTGTATTTTAATGTATGTAATATGAATTATATAACATGGATACACTATATGTGTGCAACTCAAAAAGTGAAAGAAATAAAAATATAATTTAAATTAAATTAAAAACTTAATTAAATTAAGTTAAAATTTGGAAAAATAATAAATAAAAAACCTTAAAATATTTTCTTTATAAATGATTTTATATGTCAAAGGTTTGAGTTTTTTTATATAAACAATTAATATTCGTGTATATATTTATTATTATAGCTAAAAGAGAATATATATTTGAGAAATATTAAATTACTTAAATTTTTACTAAATTTTATATCAAAATATTATGAAGAAAAAAGAAGTTGCATATCTAGATATCTAGATATCTAGATATATATTTCATATGCAGATACTTACTTGCTCTCATTGGATAGTGGAGCAATATATAAAGGTAGAATATGACCAAGTGGAATAAATGCAGCAACCATCTTTTTTCCACCAATAATAGCTTGTGATTGATTAGCATAAATGTCCAAATTAATTGGTGTACTAAGCTTTTGACTTAGAAGTAATGGCATATCTGTTAATCTTTCCAATAAATCTTTTTTTTCATGGCGTATATGCATTTTTAAAGTATAATCTCCTTTTTCTAGTTTTTGGATTGTATACTGTAACAAATTAATATTATTTTCGTATGTTTAATGGAATTGTAGACGATCACATTCCATGTATACATATATTAATTATGTTTCTAAAAAAAAGATTAATATACAATTGTACAGCGATGAGTTAAATATAATATTTATCATTATTTTTAAAGATTTTAAAATTTGAATTAAAATACTCACTTTAGATGGATACGCATCCCCGCAATTTATTAGTTGTTTATTGCTGTCATAAATCATCCACATTTGACTCTCATATTCATTCTCATACAACAAATCACTTAGCAATGCAGCGTTTGGTGTGACTTCAGTTGCTTTTGCCGAGTGGAATGTGTATGCTAGTTGTAATTCGTATATTTGTCGCGATGGTGGGATAATATCACGCGCTCGTAGGGGAACAATTTTCGATTCATTAGGCCTATATAATGGTCAAATGTATATTGTAATTATGAGTATAAAAATAATTAAAGTCATGAAAATATATAAGTTTGAAATAAAACATACTTTAAGACCTGCACAGATGTTTTCAAAGAAATGTTAGGTACAACTTCTTCATTTCTAAGAGAACTACGTAATTCAAGGCGATTTATTCCATCTCCGGATAACATCGTAAGATTACCGTTTATCATATGAATTCCATGAAATTCTATGGAATAATCGATAAGCATATCGCCTAAATTTGCCCAATATTTTGCGATAACTACTTCTAAAATTAATCCACTCTAAAGAAAAAAAATAAACATCATAAATATATAAATTAAAAAATTTTATAATAGTAAACTAGTTTTTTATAATTAAAATTACATATTTACAATGAATTCACATATATCTTTAATAAAATTTGTTTATACCTGAACAGCAAATGGTTGAATCGTTTCTGATTGAGATGTAACACTGATTATTTTGTTAACTTCAAGGGTTTTGCAGGCCATGCGAGGTTTTAATTGAATAGTATGAAGCACAAATCTACCAGTTTTATCCTTTTCTGCACTTTTTAATCTAAGAACTAAGCAAATAAAGTATAATATAAATAACTATTAATATAATATAAATAATAATTATTAATATAATATTTTTATATATTTATATTATTATATCTAAATTGTATTATATATAATGGATATGGTTATATAAATGTATCTTTTCATTTCTTACCTGCCCAAGTAGCATCCTCTGGAACAAGAATAAAATGACGCTGAATTGTGTTTGGTTTGAATAAAACATTCGTATATGTTAAGTCGGGGAGAAGCACAGTCTTTGATAACGTCATTGGTTGGACGACAGTCACCGGAATTTGGAATACTGGTCCTTTAGCGATATTAGAAACGTCATATGCTCGTACACTAAAAATATTTACAAATTCAAATTGTTTCACAACACGTTATTTAAGAATAATAGCGATATAAAATATATCATTTACCTAGTAGCATGAACACCTTCTGGCAAATTGGATGCCTCGACTCTAATAGCGAAGGAACGAGGCATATGCATTAAATCCAGATGTGTTGGAAATTGGACCCATGAAGCATCGCATACAAGCGTCAACTTCAAGTTGAAATTAATTTTGCGCGATGGTTCTGCAAAACGACAGATAAAATATCATTCTATAACTCTGATTCTGAAAATGTTTGATATTAAACTCATAAAAAAAAGAAAAGCTAGAATATTATTTTATGAAATGTTACCTATAACTTCACTATTTATGAATACTGGTTCTACTGTAATTGCATAATCCTTTGGACGATCAATAACACCTGTTCTCATATGAATGCCTTTAGAATTATTAACTCCACAATTAATAGTAAATCGAATGTCCCTTTCAGGGGCATCGCTGTACGAGACAAGATTATCGAACGCGCGTTCGACTTGTAACAGGCCAGAACCTTGTGCGAATTGATCTAAATTGGATATGTAAAGAGCGGTATTTTCAAGAGCTCTTTTTATACTGTAAGGAGAATACGGACAACCTTTGGCAAGAAGACCTGATATAAGGATCGCTAAAAAAAAGAAATATATTAGAATATTTTTATGAGTCTATTTTAATATTAATTAGAAAAGAAATCTCAATACGTACCAACAGCACCGGTTACATGCGGGCTTGCCATACTTGTGCCATTCATAAGTTGACTTTTCCTAAGCGTAAAGTTTGGGACGCTGGTGATAGCACCTCCTGGCGCGCATACTGTTACACCGGCACCTCCATCTATCATAGGGCCGCGGGATGACCAAGTATATGGCATGCCTGGCATCTTTTCTCTTAAAGAATATTCAGCTACCATCATATCAGGTGATACGTAAGCACCAACACTAATAATACTGTTTGAACTGATGTCTGGCGGAGTTCCTATATATTTTTTTAGAAGTATTTGGATACACATGAAGATATCAAGAAACACATTGCACATTAAAGAAATTAATTCTGTACAAATATATTTCGTATTTGTAATACAAATCACATCAGGTAAAATTGATTATAAAAATCAAAAATACGAAAAGTTAATTGTACAGAATTCTGTGTATATTTACCAATTGTACACAAAGCTGGTCCAAGATTGCCAGCAGATGCAACCCATACTACGCCATATTCGTCAATAACTTCATTCATCAGTTCTCCTATTCTACCAGTATTTGACCAATGAGCATGTTCTCCATAACTCATGTTTATAACATGAATCTTTTCTTTTCTCTTCATTACATGAATCATTGCCCGTACTACAGCGGTTCCAGTTTCCATTGTGCCGATACGTCCATCACCGACAGTCAATGACACAATTTGGGCTCCTGGTGCCACTCCATTTAACTCTGAATTGTCAGGAAAATATGCAGCCGCGATTGATGCTACATGTGTTCCATGACTTGCTGTAATAAGATTCAATCAAGAGAAATTCTATAGAAAAATTCGCACTAAATATTACAATATTTCAACACAATTTCTTCTGTTATACTTACAACATAAGCTGACAATTTCCAATGTATTTCCTTCATCATGGACATTAATACTAACGTTTAATTGGTCTTCTTGAGTAAGAGGAGCAAAATCTCTTGTAATAGAATATTCACCAAGAAAAACGCCATTTTCCAGATTACCTTCTTCGGATATGTCGATACATGCTCTATGAAAAAAATGACATTAAATTAAACGAAAAAATATAACATAAATAACTTACATTTTAAATAGGTACATACATATATATTTAGCATAATAGTATACTTGTAAGATGATTACCTCCAAATGTTACCATCATGAAAAACAACACAATCATAAGTAGGTCCTACATCGCAATATTTTTTTTCAATATTATTCAATATTTCAACTCTAGCTTCAAGTTCTTCTTTTTGTAATTTTTCTTCCAAAGTCGACAACTGTGGATTCTTGCTTTCAAATTCCTGTGCATTATTATAAAGTGGAATAATATTAGTTATAGTGAAATAATATCATTAATTGTTCATAAATTGGCTATTTTGAAATAAATTAAATATAATTAAATACAAAACTTTTAAATATTCTTATATATTTTAATATTTTCTCTGCGTAATTGTATATCTACACTCTTTTGTATTTTTAAAAATCAATAATTTTAAATTACATATTGACATAAAAATTTACCAAATTAATAAGAGTGATACAATATTAATGTAATGACTTTTCTTAAGTGAATATTATATAATGGAATCAATGCCTTTACAATAGATCAATCTGCCAAATACAAATATAGCATTAGATACGGATCACTGTGACATATTGTGAAATAGCGGCCTCATTTAATTGCATGAACTGACATGCTCACAACACTCCTATCTTTGGATCACATGAACTAAAACTCTAATTATAATGTATCCATACATATTTTCATTGATTTCCAGTAATTATTGTAATGTTCACATTAAGTAAGATTATAAAAAAATAGTATTATATTTATATTGCAACGAAAACTCTAAAAGATTTTAATAAATTTATTTTAAGATGTCAGAAAAAAATGAGATAAATAATTTTTTAATTTAAGGCAAATTATTAATATCTTACATATAGAAAGTTTTATTATTATATTCATCATACTTGTAATTGCCTCGAAGCTTCTGCAAGTGCTGTCTTATGACCATCATCCCAAAGACGCTTCTTACGTTCTGCTACTACTCTTTCCTTTAATTTATTGGGATATAATGAATATAAATTTTTTAAACCAATATGATATTCTCCAGTGGGATTAGTCCAATTAGATGGAACCTAAGTGAACATAAAAGATTCAAATGTAAAATTACATTAAAAATGAAAACGTATGCATTGCATATAATTTATTTTTTTTTTTTTATATAAAAGAGACATATTCTCATATTAATTATAACATATAAAATTATACACTTATTCTAATAACTTTACTTTCAAATAAATAAGAATATACATAATTGTTATTTATATATAAGCAGCATTAAATTATAAATTAATTATTTACTATGTAACCAACGATCATTAAAAACAGAGAATATGCAAAACTTTCACTTATGATATCTTATTTATATCTCTTAATGTGCAGTAGAATATTTCACAAACCTACTTTTAATTTACGACCAGTCAAGCCAATTATATATCCATCTGGTGCTTGAACAACTTTGCTAGTATCTACATCTCCTGCTCCACTACAGTCAAATCTTTCAATAATTTTTGGTTTCCCATCTGAAGTCATCTAAAATACAAATTATATTTACAAATAATAATAATTATTCTTTACACACACACACACATACACACACACACACACACACACACACACACACACACACACATATGTTTATTTATTTATTTATTTATAAGTTTTTTGTAAAATCAATTTCTTTACAAAAAGACTTTTTATAAAATACTTAGGAAAATTGAATTATTATACAAACCAACTTTTTATAAAAAGTTTAAACTTATTATAATTTATCAAAGCTTGCAATATATATACAAGACATTAAAAAAAGAATTTAGGATTTTAGGGCAGATAGTACTAAATTGAATTAAAAAAATAGCTTAATAAAACTGAATATAAAGAAGCCAAAAATCAAACTCATCAGGAATAATTTTTTATACATTTTAATGTAAATCTTTCTTTCAGCATCTTATATTTATCAAAGATAATTAAAATCATACATGTATGTATATTTAAGAAGCTTTATATCATAATAAATTTAACATTGCTATATAAGAATATAAGAAAATATATGTAATAAATGTAATAATATAACTTTGCAGAATTTTTTGCTGAACAAGGAATACTATATGAGATGACATTACTATATAAAATGACTCTACGTAAAATGACATTATAATGTAATACAAGAATAGCTGCAAAATTGTAATGTAACAAACTTATAAATGTTGTTAAAAGTTTGAAGATAAAATTAGCATAAAGAATAAGATGCGATTATTGACATTCATGAGAAAATTTTCTCTCGATACACTAAAAGTGTGATAAAAAGAAATCATATCTAAGGAAAATAAATAGCGTGACTTTTATCTCTCAAGGAGACGGTTCACAAGATACACAAAAAGCACTTCAAATAATCGTGAAAGATGTACGAGGAAGATGAATTATTTGTCAATAGGAGATAGATTATTTTTGCAAAATGTCACATATTGAAAATAAGAGGACAGTCCAAGAAGAATATTAATATCAATAATAAGAATGTAACTCCTTGTGTGTCAAGTTTTTTGCATGGAAAGGCGTGTCATACACAATAACCAAGTGCAGCTGGATATCCATTCCCGTGCTCACCTGCATACCCGGGGCCCCGGGGTCCACCCCCGAGTCAAAGATCGCGATGACGACGCCCCGACCATCGTACTCGGGGTACTTGGTGAGAAATTGAGTGACACCTGTCTCTTTCTTAGGCAGCAGGCCCCAAACAGGAAAGTTACAATCAATGACGCCTGCCATATTTCGAATGCCACCGTGACTGTCGGAAAAACCACACTTGGGATGTTTCCTTTGTACTGTGCCACGGCTTTATATATCAATCAAAAAACGGGGTCTGCGCCTGCGTGCGCTCCGAATGCGTCAGATTTTCAGGTTAGATTACCGATGAACTGTACAACCTCATTTTCGCCACGTCGTTCAACGGAACGCCCACAGATGGCATCACTCGTATACCTACGTCATGACGTCAATAATCACGTACACGGGCGCACATACACGGATACGATATACACGATTGACAGGCATAGGTTAGATTTAGATGCAGTCGGAGCGATCGAACGTGCGATTAGTCGGTGTTAGTGCGTGTCGTAGAGGTTATGTTTCTCTCTCTCGCCTCTCCCGTATGTATACATATTTTGAATAAGCGGACGAACCAAACTGGCTCGATTGTACCCGATATTTTTCGTATAAGATCCGCGGAAAGAATGCGTTGCTTGTCCGATAAGTCTCGGCGAGAGTGACGTAAGCGTGTGACCCGAGTGTGACGAGTCATGTGTGTAAATTTAAAGCATGGTTATCACGCAACGAAGGATGAAGCAGATTGCGATCTTCGCAGTTTGCGTATTCTTGTTGGGTAAGTGATTTGAAGATTATGACATTTGTATCGTGACAGTAGATCCTCGATCCGGGATTCGGCAAATCGACCTGCCTTTCGAGCACAAGCTGTCTGTTTACAGTCTTTATAGAGTCAAAAACGCAGTGTGTAACAAATAAATGAAATATGCGATTTAGCGAATTTAGCTAATTTTCTCGGTTTTATTATCTGACATTAATCTTACTGCGGATTTCCGTTCTACTTGAATTTGTGATGTCACGATCTTTTAAATTTGATAGCTTTCTCTTTCTCTCTCCCTCTCCTTTTCTCGTTACTTTGATCTCGTGTCATTCGTGCAACGCAGCCGTTTTCAAAGCTATTTTATGCCAATTGTTACGTTTATATAACAATAATTATGTTGCCAATTGTTACGTTTATGTAACAATAATTATGTTGTTTTATCTATATATGACTTATCTATAGATATATTAATGTATACTATTAGAGAAATAGCAGAATATCTTGACACAAACTTCTATTTTTTAAATTTAAATTTTATCTTTGAATATTGAAAATATATTTCTCAAGTATATTTTATTAAATAAGTATAGGATATTAAGCAAAAATTATTGAGAGGAAAAAAAATAGAAGTATATAAAAAAACAGATAAGTGTTTTATAAATCGAATCATTCTCATAATTAATCTGTCATAATTAATCTGTAATGTCACGATATTATCGAGACATATCATTTATCATTTATTTTTATCGAATTAAGAAAAAGTTCAATAATACAACTCTTGACTCTTCTCTCTCTCTTTTTATTATAAAAATAAATGAAATGCTTCATTATTCTTTATTTCTTAATATTGAGAAATGTTGTTTCAATTCTTTCAATATTTAATACACAAGTATTATTAAGCACATATGAAAAAATTTTTCCTTCTCAAAATTTTTATCGTCTTCCATAAAACAATAATGTCAACAATAGTCGACAATAATTTTTAACTTATTCACAACGAAAGAGCTTTTCAAAGCGCGTATATACAATATAATTTACGTAACGGCCATTGTTAATTGTTTCCGTTGAGAATCACTGAATCTACTGACAATGAGCATGAGATTGAAAATACGACAGTCATAGAAGAGTGGAAAAGTTTTTGAGTATTATTTGTTTTATCTTAAGTAAACTATCATTAAATAAATTAAAAAATAATCAGATAAATAGAAAAAAAATAATGCTAAACATTGCAAGAACTAAGAAATTTAACATTTTATTAATCTGAAAATTCTGAGACTTAATAATAAGTATTTATATATAATTGTAAAACAATTTGATAAATAATATGAATTCTTCATGTGCGCGTAAAGCGAATTTTTTCAGTAAGCCAATTGATAAGATACGAAATGTCAACGAGATATATTTACTTAATTATATTCATCAAGGAGAAAACAGTTGCTTCTTTAGAATTATAAATAATTGTTTTATATTAAATTACTTAATTGTATTTTATCGTGAAACATTTAATTAAAAGAACTAAAATATCCTCTCAATATTGTTTTTCTCTCGCTTTTTTTCTCGCAGTATTAGGCTTTTATAAGACTCTCGTGACTACAGAAGAGGAAGGATTTTTCGGTCGCAGTCGACATCGCGGCATAATTACCGAGGATAAGATTAATTTAGGCGATAGAAACGACATCGTCGAAGACGCAAAAATTCGCAGTGTCGAAGAGGAGTCATCCGATGGAGACATCAAGAACATCGAGGAGGCGAGGATTCGCATTCGCGAGCTGGAGGGCAAGCTGCAACATCTCGAGGCGGCGATCAAAAACGGAGTAGCGAAGGATTTTCCGACGGTCAAGTTTTTGAATTACAAGAACCGGAAGCGAATACTGGTGACGGGTGGCGCGGGTTTCGTCGGCTCTCACCTGGTCGATCGTCTGATGCTTGCCGGCCACGAAGTTATAGTCGTCGACAACTTCTTCACCGGCAGAAAGCGAAATGTCGAGCACTGGATCGGTCACGAGAATTTCGAATTGGTGCATCATGATATCGTGAGGCCTCTGTACCTGGAGGTCGACGAGATATATCATCTCGCTAGTCCGGCCAGTCCACCGCATTATATGTTAAATCCCGTGAAAACGATCAAGACGAACACTTTGGGTACTATAAATATGTTGGGTGAGACTTTATAGTAAATAGAAAGAATAAATATAACAGATAATATTATGTAACTTATCGATGATATTTTAGGACTCGCGAAACGAGTCGGCGCGCGAGTATTAATTGCGAGCACGTCGGAGGTATACGGAGATCCTAATGAACATCCACAGGCAGAAACCTACTGGGGTCATGTAAATCCTATCGGTAAGATTGATTTTATTTTTTATATTATTTATACTTGAACAATTAATGAATTCCGGATGCATATGTAGGTCCACGAGCATGTTATGATGAAGGAAAACGAGTTGCCGAGACATTGAGTTACGCTTATATGAGACAGGAAGGTGTTTCGGTCCGAGTAGCACGAATTTTTAATACCTTCGGTCCCAGAATGCACATGAATGACGGTCGCGTCGTATCAAATTTTATTCTTCAAGCTTTACAAAATAATTCAATTACAATTTATGGCAGTGGAAAACAGACGCGATCGTTTCAATATGTCTCCGATTTGGTAGACGGATTGGTAGCATTAATGGCATCTAATTATACCTTGCCTGTAAATATTGGAAATCCCGTGGAACATACAATTGAAAGTAAGAGTTGCTTGTTATAATTTTTCCAAATCTTTGCGATGTTTGTCTAAAATTTAACATTTTAACTTGTTTCAGAATTTGCGCGTATAATAAAAAATTTGGTGGGTGCTACTAGTAAGATAATTGAACTCGCAGCAGTCGAAGATGATCCACAGAGAAGAAGACCAGATATCAGTAGAGCCAAAAAATATTTGAATTGGGAACCAAAGGTTCCTTTAGCTGAAGGCCTGAAGAAAACTATAGTATACTTCGCTAAAGAATTAAAGAGAACAAAACATTCTCAAAAAACCAGTTTTAAACAGTCTTCTTATAAAAACGATCACGATATAGTAGAACAACTTTAGAGGATTAAGTGGTAACGATACGATTAATGTATCCACTTTCAAAAGTGGCGTGAAAGTGCCATTAAGCTATGGACCAGTATGTGCCAAAAAATCCCCGTCCAATTAAATTTTACATAATTTATATAGCAAACGATATACAATTATACGCTCATATTAATCAGCCTCTTAAATTTCTTCCTAATAAATATATGTCGTGTACCTTGTAATAATAATTTAAAATTAATTTTTAATTTTTATCCATGACTATGTACATATAATTTTAATGATTTCATTTCAATATATATTTTAAAATAAAGTAATATTTTAAGTATATATTTTAAAATAAAGTAATATTTTAAGTATATATTTTAAAATAAAGTACGTAAATAATTTATATATCGACATAATAATACACGTTTTATATATTTAAATATATCTTAAAATATACTTTTTACTATATTTATTTCTTTTATTATTGTAATAAAGTATTATCTCAATGCATAGATTCTTAGAATGTTTAGATTGATAGGAAATATTTTTTATTCTTTAATGCGTAGAATCTGCACGCTCGTGTAAGTTTCTCAAGTAAAACTCTGAAGATGATACTAGTGATATAAAATAATGTTTCCTTTTTTTAATAATAATATATTATAATCTTTAATATAAACAAATTTGCCTAACTCTTTCACGTAAATATATTTGCACATAGTTATCCAATGTTGTGTCTGCTATTATTTTCTGTAGTGTAAATAATTGTTATTAAAGATATGTATTTGCAATATAAAATTTCAAGAAACATTTATATAAGTTACTTAAATATATAGAGTAATAATGAAAGTTTTGTCAAGACTCTTGTGTACAATGCCATCGAAGTGGATGATAAAGCCGATAAAAAGTAACATATATTTATATTAGAACTGTATACTATATGATATTAATATTTAGTGCGATCATAAACTCTGTAAGACTGTAATAACAATGTGTAAACAAGAAAGTAATTTTATATTTTATACATATTTAAAGTAGGAAGAGGAAAATATTATTATCAGAGAAAGGAATCTCTTTATATAACGATAATATATTCTGTATGCAACATAACTCTTGTATAATGATGTAATTAATTTCTCTATATTATCATTATATAGAAAATGATAAAATGTCATTTTATCATAGCGAATTTTTTTCGTACAAAGTAGGAATAACATGTTGTAATTTCTTATATAGGAATATAAAAGAAAAAAATTAATGTAAATAAATAGCTGTTTATAAAGTGTAAAATAGAGTTTATCTTTTGTGATCAAAATTATTCTCGAATTTCGATATCGGTCATTAAATATATTAGATATTTTTTTAATAACATCTCTTTGGAATATTAATTAGCATATCAATTATTTTTAATAATTATTATTTTTAATAAATACTCTAAAAAGATAATATAATGATTAATTCTAAAGAAATAATATATCATTTTTTTTTAATAACATCTCTTTGGAATATTAATTGATATATCGATTATTCTTAATAATTACTATTTTTAATAAATATTCTAAAAAAATAATATAATGATTAATTTTGAAAAGAGATAATATAATATAATAAATATTATAATATTTGCGACATGATTTATGTGTCCGAAAAAAAAGATCGATGACATTATTCATATTGCGAGCAAAATTTTTTTTGAATCAGTGTATATTCTGTACTTTATTATTGTTATTCTTTTTTTTCAGGAGAAAGGCAGCGTATTCTTCCTTCGAGAATAACGTAAATCTCGATAGATTCTCTCATACTTATCGAAACTGGATTTTACATTTACAACGCTATTGCGTAATACGAGGTAAAGTAAATTGATTCTTTTCTATTATCTTTCCTTTTCATTCCTTATGTGAGCTTTCATGAGTTAATCAATAAATATCTCATACAAAAAGATTATATATATAAGTATATTATATTATATTATATAAGAAATATTAGAAAACAATGAGATTATTTTAAAAAAAACATGCTATTAGTATTCTGAATTATAATGTTTTGTAATCAAACATAATTGCAACTCCGATTAATCAAATTGTTATTGACATGAAATGCCTATCATTAATCTACAATAATGTCTTGCGATGCACTCAATTTCCTTTTATCGAAAAAGAACTAGATTATTTTTCGGCTACTGATTGCTTAAAGACGCGCTAAAGGACTTTATTCGAAAGCACGTTATTCTGCATGCCATTCCATATTAATTTCTGTCGATTAACTTTTGAATGACACGACACGAGAATGGCAGCAATGTAACAGCATGAATTAAAACCGCGATATTAAAATGTCTACACTTTCCAACCGCATGGCTACGATATATATAATATGTCATGCCATAATTAAATACAGTTTACAATATCCAGACATTAATTGATTTTGCGAAAGCACACACAGATATATATGACAGCATTCCTCGAACTCTCTTCATCATCGCAATTTCTTTCCCGCGTTTCTTTCTTGTTGGTATATTTTTACAGTATATATTTAACATTAAATGCGATCTGTGATAAAATGCGATAGATCACCCGGCGAAATTCGCTCTTGATCAAATAAGATGAAATTTCGACGAAATTTTTCCTTCGCGTCTTCAAAATTCAGAGAAAATGAATTCTATGATATGAGGAACGTACAGGAATGTACGTGATCCAAAATCTCTTTTTATTCATTCATTCGAGAAACAACGATGACACTAATATGTGACGCGATGACACCAACAGTCACCAATGTCGCGTTGGCTTGCAATTTTTTGGACGTCGTTTTTCTGTGAAACTTGAAACTAGAAATTTGCCATGACGGGAATAGATGCGGGAGCTTATTTTGAGAATATTCGCACTTAATGTACGTTAGATCTGATGGATGAATCGGTCGAGATAAATAATCATCGACGGTATTAAATATGTAGTTAAATACATATATTTTCCCTCATTCAAAAATTATAATTTTAAAAAGATTACTGAAATAATTAAATATATAATTAAATATATATGATAAGATTTCATTCATAGCTATCATTCACCACATTTACTCTATTACTGTTGATCAAAATTTCGTTGTGTATCGAGTATAACAAACAAGATCTCAGCACGAGACTGAGGCCTATTGTTCCACTTCAATATTTTCGATTAGAAAAAAAATTTATTTTTGATCCACCTAGAATATGAAAATAAATATGACCGAGAAACGATCCAACACGACCATTGCATAGATTATATCTCTAGTTATACTACACTAGTTTTCGTACACTAGATGGAGTCAGAAAGGAATTATTTCTCGTAAACGAAAACCTACTTAATACATTATAATATATCAGAGACGACTTACATCAGTATAATTAAGTTAGATTTAATTTAGATGTAATTTAGATTTAATTTAGATGTAAGTTAGATTTATGTAATAATAAAGCCGTCTCCATCAAATTGAGAACATAAATTTTTAGAAAAACTAAAAATTTTTTGAAAAAGTGGGGACTTGCACTTGGGCCTCACCATAGAAATAAAGAAAAACATAAATTGTAGAGCGCATAAACAAAGATGGTTAAACTAGTTGAATACATTCAAAAACTTTATTTCTTATGCAATCGCTTTTAATGATGGGACTGAAACAAAATTTATTCATTTTAATTCGTGTATTAGAATTAGTAAATAATTGATCACATATTTATTTTATGAGAAATAATTTATATTTAACTACATCTCTAGTGTATAAAAATTGATGACCAGCATTATGTGTGTGTGTGTGTGTGTGTGTGTGTGTGTGTATATATATATATATATATATATATATATATATATATATATATATCGTCACATTGTATTGTATTTAAATTCTTAGAGTAATCTATGACAATCGATCGAAAGTGCTTAATGTAAACTGTGTACATTTTCCCTCATTTTAAAATTCTAATTCTTTAAAAAGGTTGCCAAAATGAATTATGATGTTTCATAGCCATCATTCACCGTATAATCTATTTTATAATAATTTATGCAATCAACGTTTCATCGTATCTTAATGTACGAGATCTCGAGGGACTGAAACACGTTGCTTTTATCTTCTCGTTGCGAATTTTTGCGACATATAAATTCTTTTTTTTCATTACGGTGGAAACACAGGTGAGTATAATAATACCTGTTTTGTAGACGCACAATGACACAGCAGGACCATTAGAAGGACGCGTTTTCACCATGCTCTTGATGTGATGTGTAAGGGACTTCATTACTCAAAAAGTCAAAAATATAAATCGAATAATTTAATGCCTAACTTATTGAAACATTATTTTTCTGAAATAAAGTAAATTTATAAATTGCATCTTAAAATTATATTATTATTCTTGTTAAATAATATCACATGTAAGATTATTTCAATAAGAATGACTTCTTTTGATTTATTTGCTTGAACATTGTTATCAAGAAAAATGAATATTTATCCCATTTTATCCCCCCAAATTACATTTCGTTCTATATATATATATATATATTGTATATATATATATATATATCACGAAAATAGATTTTATAAAATATATATATTTATTTCCATAAATAATATAGTGGTACGGGTATGTATTCAATATATACCTGCGTTCCTAATTACGTCAAGTTTTATTATATATTAGTTATATTAGTTTTATTTATATCAGTATTCTTATATATAATATTAATTATTATTATATAATATTAATTATTAGATAAAGTTTCATTTTATGTGATAAATCTATTCGATAGCATAATTTTCGCTGGTTTTATGCAACATATTCTGTAAGTTATTTTCAGTGGCTGCATGAAAAACGATAATTTACGGAAAGTTTAGAGACGAATACGTTGCTGATCGACCAACCAATAATTCCGCTTAAATATACGAAACAAAGTATCAGTTTGTAGGTCTTTTGTAGACCCGGGTCAAACGTTGCAGTCTGGAAAGGAAAGACCTGCGTTCGAATCCCATGTCTTCGGTCGGCATTTGTCATAAGTTCGATTAATATGTTTGAATTTCATTAGTTATTGGGAGGCTCTTGTGCAAGTCCTCCCCTATTTTAAAAATTGAGCAGTGTGAAGAGTGCCGGGAAAGTGACCCCTACACTGCTGTCTTTCTTATAAAAATAGATAATGTCTATGTGGTATATTGTATATTTTAATATCACATGCGGTAAATGCTATTTTTTTATTATTTATATTAATTTTGTTCCCGGTGCTGAATGCTATACATCTCTTTTTCTTCTTATAAAATAGGACAATTGTTTTTCGTTTTGTATTCTTTAAAGAAATTACATTCGAATGATGTGTAATAATTCTTCATTACAGACAATGAAATTTATTAGTATTAAAGCATCCCAATGATTCTTCATATTCTAACGCTAAAAGTATTGGATGAAGAAATCAAAAAGAAAAAATCAAATAGAATTATTTTTTCTAAACGAAAATATGTTTGTTACATTATAATATAGACACGAACTGCATCAGTCATTATTAGATTTAACGCACTTAGTTTTAGTAGTTTTAGTTAATTATATTATTAATTTATTATATAAATTACCTAGCATGTTAATTTAATTGTGCAATTTGTGAACCGTTCACAAATTTTTTAGAATATACGGAATCTTGCACCTCACTGCAAAAGTGAATCAATATAAATTAAATATAAGTAAATATAAATTATAAAGCTTTGAGAACAAAGAAAGGTGTTTAAATCAGCTAGACTAAAAGATTTCATTTTCGGGTTTTTGATAATGATATTAGACTTAAAGACTGATAATGTTTCATTCGCCTACATACAGTTATTAATTGCAGTTCAACAACATATTTGCCTACGAAATATTCGACAAAAATGTCCTTTTATTGTTAGATTATATGTAACTTCTGGGAACAGCGTACACGTAAATAAATGACAAATCAGTAATGTTCCCCCGAGCGAACAAAATCATATTCAAGTCTTTTGATTCATGAAATACAAATTTTCCGTCCAATGACGAAAATTTACAATTTATAAAATATTGAAATGATGCGCTAAAAGAAACGATAGCATATTACGATCATAAAAATTGATTCTTTTATTGATGTAGGAGGTACAAACGACGTTACATACGGCACATTTATGAGCATGTGTATGCAGCATAACTCATATGCATAAATGAGATTATCTTTATCCAACATTTCGAAATCGCGACGAAATATTAACACTTGAGAAACCGCGTAAGAGTTAAATTGAACTGCACAGGAAATTTATCATTAGGCTTTTTACACGACTAACTATATATTGAATTATAAATGAAGTAGTCAGTTGTCATTAACTATCTTAATCAGTTGCCATTAACTATCATATATTTTCTTGATAATAACTATATTTCTTTACGGTTGCGCAATTGATAACGATTGTTATACAAGTTAATCAATAAATATCTCGTACGAAAATATTATATATATAAGTATAATATATTATATAAGAATTATTGGAAGAAACAATGGGACTGTTTAAGAAAGCATGCTATTAGTATTTTGAATTATAATGTTTTGTAGCGAAACGTAGTTGCATAACTCCGATTACTATTAAATTATCATTGACACGAAATGCCTATCATTAATCTACAATAATGTTGTCTTGCGATGCATCTAATTTCCTTTAATCGAAAGAGAACTAGATTATTCGGCTACTGATTGCTTAAAGGTGCGTCAATAAAACCGCTCTAAAAGCGCGTTATTTTGCATGCCATCCGGCATTAATTTCTGTCGATTAGCTTTTGAGTGGTACAACACGAAAATAGCGTAATGTAACAGCATGAATTAAAACCTCGTTATTAAAATGTCTACACTTTCCAACCGTGGCTGCGGTATATATAAATGTCTACCAAATTAAATACTTACAATATCACGTTAATTATTTTACGAAAGCCAACAAATTTATTCAAGGATCTTATCATCTAATTTCTTGCGTTTATTCGTGGATATATTTCACATTATTATTTAACATTAATGCGATCTTAACAAGAGATATCACCCGACGAAATTTCGTTTTTGATCACAAAATAAGATGAAATTTCGATGAGTTTTTCCTTCGCGTCTTGAAAATCCATAAAATAATGCATATATCAGAAACTCATTGATCATTTTTATTCATTCTTATGAGAACAACGATGAATCAACGGAATGAACACTGTTGTTTGCAATATGTCGTTTCTTAACTTCCAAATTTCTAAGAAAATGTAAGTTATTTTAAAATATCCCATTATGTACTTAAAGTATGAAGAATATCGAAAATGTGGTTTACGTATATTTTTCATTAAAAATTATTTTAAAGAGATGCTGAAATAATTAAATATAAATAATAACATTTCATAGCTATCATTCACCGCATTTACTCTATTATCGTTCAATCAACATATCGAGGAAACAAACGATATCTCATCAAAAGACTGAGGCCTATTGTTCTACGTCTATATTTTCGTTTAGAAAAAGAATTTACATTTGATTCCATCTAGAGCAGTGCTAGGATTTACTTGCAACTTTCTGTCAGATTTCTTAGCTTACGCCTACTGTTCCCCTCTTACCGCTCGCGCCGCTCGTAATTAAGGAGCGCTCAGGAATGTGCACGTCACAAATGTAATGTGGCAATCTATCTATCTAAGTTCTCTTTATTGTAATTACGTTTCAAAACACAAATATTTTAAATTGTTACAAAACATATACGTAATTAATAATAGAATAATAGAATTAATTGCCACATTACATTTGTGACACGCACGTTCCTTAGCGCTCCTTAGTTACGAGCGTTCGGTTAGGTTCGGTGGCGAGCAGTAAGAGGGGAACAATAGGCGTAAGCTAAGAAATCTGGCTGAATATTGCAAGTAAATTCCAGCACTGATTTAAATTATTAAAACATAAAGGACGAAGCGTCAAAAGTTTAAGAAATCTCAGTATCAATTTCGGTATCTTTCCATTACATTTTTTTATCTAATCTTATATAATTATTGAAAAACGGCACATATAAAGTGAATCATATTTGCAATTTTCAGTGATGCTTTTTTGACAATAAAAAAAAGTCACGTATAGAAATGTAAATTGAATGATTTAATGCCTAGCTTATTTCTTTCTGCAAATACAATAAAGTACAATATATTTATAAATTTAATTTTAAATTTTAAAATTATATATTCTTGTTAAATACCATACATGTATAATTATTTCGATAAAAATGATTTTTGATTAATTTGCTTGAACGACGTTATCGTGAGAAATGAACATTTTATGCGCAAATTATAGTTCGTTCTATTATATTATATATGTACTATGAAAATATATTTTGCAAAATATATATACATTTCCATAAATAATATGATGGTACAGGTATGTATTCAATATATACCTAATTCCTAATTATGTCAAGTTTTATTATGTATTAGTTATATTAATTTTATTTATATTAATATTATTAAATATATATGTAGTGTTATTATTATATAAAGTTTCATTTTATGTGATTAATCTATTTGATAATACAATTTTTGCTTATTTTATGCATTCTGTAAGTTATTTTCAGTGACTGCATAAAAAACGATAATTTACGAAAAGGTTTAGAGGCGAATGCTGACCAATAATTCCTTTTATATATACGAAAAAAGTGTCAATTTGTAGATCCTCCGTAGTTTCAGGTCAACACTTGCAGTCTGCAAACGAAAGAACCTTCGTTCGAATCCCGTGTCTTCGGTCGTTCGACGTTTGTCATAAGTTTCGTTATGTTTGAATTTCATTAGTTATTGAGAGACTCTTGTGCAAGTCCTCCCCTTTTTTAAAAATTGAGGCAGCAGTGTGGAGAGTGCCGGGAAAGTGATCCCTACACTGCTGTCTTTTTTGAAAAAATAGATAATATCTAATAATAGATGTGGTATGTATTCAATAATATAATAATTGTAATAACTGGTTTTATGATATCTGTAATATCATTTCGATTATATATTAGTAAATACACATTATCATAGACTTCACTTTGTGTGTGTTACGATATATAACAATATGAATAAATGAGTACTTTTAAATTGGTCATTCTTAAGCAATACAAAATATTTTTTCTATGTAAAAAAATAAGAAGAAATCATTTCTGTTATGTAGTTTTAATAAAAATAGATATAATTGCATTTTTTGAAAATGAGTTATTATAATTGCAAAAAAAGTAGCAGCTGAGAGTTATACATTATTAATCGTTTATTTTTAATATCATTAACTTCATGATTTTTATGTGCCTCTTTATCAATCAATCATAAACAAGATGTCTCATTCAAATTACAAGACTTATCTTGTATATTTTAATATCATGCGGTAAATATTATTTTTCTTATCATATTATATATTTAATTTTATTTTCGGCATTGAATGCTATCTCTTTTTTTCTTATTAAATAAGATACATTGCCTCTCGTTTCGCGTACACATATATTCCATTCTAAAAAATAATAACATTCGAATGATGCATATAAGTTCGTTATGTTTAGATTTCATTAATAATTAGGTGGCTCTGTGTGCAAGTCCTCCCCTTTTTCAAAAATTGAAAAGACAGCAATGTGGAAAGTGTCAGGAAAGTGGTCCCTACACTGCTGTCTTTTTTTATAAAGTGTAGTGATTTTTAATCGCTACAAAGTGTAGTACGGATGTTCGATAATATAATAATTGTAATAACTGGCTTTATAATATCTGTAATATCATTTCGATTACGAGAAAGTCTTTATGTTGATCTCCATCTATTGTATAAAAGTAGATTTAACCCGACATATACACACACATACATATTAGTTACCACACATACATATACACACACATACATGTTAGTAAACACACATTATCATACACTTCACTTTGTGTGTGTTACGATATATAACATTATGATATATAAATGTGTACTTTTAAATTGGTCCTTCTTAAGCAATACAAAGTATTTTTTCTATATAAAAAAATAAGAAGAAATCATTTCTGTCATGTAATTTTAATAAAAATAGATATATGGATAGAACGATGAATAATTCTTTATTACAGACAAAGAAATATTAATATCAAAGCATCGTAATGCTTTTCCGCACTCTAACGTTAACAGTATATATAATTCATGTATTCATTAAATTTAAGCCACTTCACGATAGTAAACAGATGCATGTCCTTAGCCTCTGCAATATCTGGCTTTTTGCTCTTATTGGAATTATAATACAATACGATTCCGGATTCCCTGTCGAGAGTCTCGAATGAAAGATAAATTATTCTCATAAATCATGAAGCTGTGCAATGACGATATGTAAATTAAAAAGAACAGATAACTAACATTAAATTATTGTTTATGCATTATTATCATGGTATTTCCCAATATTTTTCAATTTTGTGCAAAAGATACAATTCTTGAATGTATTGAGTTGTATCGTGGCAAAAAAATCTTACAAAAGTAATTTTTGGAGAGATTTCTGCAGACGGAAACGACGTTTAAGTTCTAATCTTGCTTTATTAGCGGGCTGTCCGTGAGTCCGCATTTATATCTCAGTTTATTTCTTTCGCTCGCGATGGAGTTTGCAGTAATGTCAGACAATTCCACTTCATCGTAGCAAACGTGGAATTTCGAGTAAGCTGCACTCCGTTGCTCTAATACTGTATCGTCTTTAGTTTCATGAATGTCTTTAGTTTCATGAACGTATTTGCAAAATTTTACGTTAATTCGTTTGTAATGACGGTTTTTAAACTGTAAAACTATGCTTTCAATAATTAAGCATTCGTTTTATTTTGAAATCGCTTTGATTTTTTTCCATTAAAGCGATATAGCAATATTTAAGAATAGAAATTTCAATTTGAAATTGTTAAAAAAAAATCACTAATGCTACAAAATTTCCTCCACAGTAACTCTTCATTTTTTCATTAAAGTTCTATAAAGATATTTTTGCTATGAAAATTAACTTTAGAAATGTAGTCCAAATATATAAAGCAACGTACGTGTATCTTGACGATAAATTTAATTAATCTAAAAAAGATCCGCCTACTCTCAAAATCTATCTACTGCAAAATTTATCTACTTATTCTTCTAAGCTTATATCAACATCCGGCTCAACAACAAGATGCATATGTTTTTTTTGTGAAGCACTAACATCTCGTGACTGGAAACGCAGATCGATTGTTTTCCCAGACAGAAATGCTAATAGAATAGAAGGACAGATATGCCGCACCTCCTTCGTTATAGAGATATAAAGTACATTTCTTCATTTCCAAGGATATGATCTACACGAGACTTGAATGATTATGACAGAGAGAGAAACGATTTCGCAAGGGATCGTTGACCTTGGTGACATCACGGGAATATATTAAATATATATATCTTTGATATTATATCAAAGATATATATGTATTTAGTTGAATATACTCTTATATATAAAAAATTAGAAATCTCTCTTTTTCTCTCAGTAATAATTATATCTGAGGAAATTGAACTCTCAGTATTTTACTTCTGATATTCTAAATATCTTACAAATAATTATATAAAATAAATAATTATATAAGATTATATAAAATAATTATATGAGGTTATAAAAGAAATTAATTATTTTAAGAGAATTATAAAATAATTTATAACTTAGGCAAGAAAGAGATTGACAGTGGTTTCAATTTAAAGGAAGAAGTATGTGCGAGGTTCATGAATGACCATGAAATTGAGGGTTTTTTCTATGAGCCGTTACCTGCTGGCACAGGAGATAAACAGAAAACTATCAAAAGATTAGATTTAGATATAAAAGCAAAATATCTATTTGGCGAAATTTCTTATTGAATATATAGACAATATGCATTTCAGAAATAGAATAAAATAAAAGCTATACAAATATTTATGACAATAAGATTGATTAATATGATAAATTATGCGAGTATTTTAAATTATAACTATTTTATTGTTTCATCTCCGATTTAAAATATAACCTAATATTTAAGGAATATATATCCTTTATTCTTTAAATTATATTTTTTTATATAGGGACGCTCTTATATGCTTTAACATATTTTAATCATATCTGAAGAAACGAATTGAATCAAAATATAGATATAAGAAATAATAATGCACTTCTAGGAGAAAAGAAATTTTAAAAACGTTTGCTTCAGTTAGAAGTGAATATTTGTGAGACATTATTTTTATCAATTAACTTACAATATAAGTTTATTTTAGCTATACTTTTTTATCTCTTTAAAATATGGATATCATTATTATTTAATTCAAACTATAGAATACATAAAATTCTGGATCTCTAACATTTACTTAAAAATATATAACAGCAAAGTTAAAATAAATAATGTAATTCATTTTCAATTAATCCAAAATACAATTTAAATTAATTTATGAAATTTAAAAGATATTACTTTTCTCAAAAATTGTAAATTTATAATTTTACAAAAGAAATTTCTATCAATCTATTTCTTAAGACGAATCTCTCGTTCGTACGCACTGTGTTGCTGATTCTTTTTATCTGGTGAAAAAGTATGACTAAATAATAACCTTATTGCGTGTGCGCGACTGATACATTCCAGGACGAGATTGAAGAATAATGCGTGTCGTTTAGAGCGACAATTTGAAGAACTGATTAGTTGTAATGGGTGTCGCGTGGGCCATGGCAAGGCATGCGTAATCATTTTATCTCTTCAGAAAAGGAAGGTGAAAGGAGGAGTAAGTGGAAGAGAGATATAAGATTTAGTTATTCTTAACGATAATGATCGCATCCGGGATATATAGTGACTCGGTTTGTGCAAATAAAAGTGCCGCGAGGGTGATGATGATGACCTAATCGTTCTTGAAAGCACGACGTTTGTACGAGGTTTATGCATGATTTGAAACAAAAAGAATACATACAAACATATATATTTAAAAAATGCATCAATTACAAATCTACATTAACCACATTTTCTTGATAATCGAAAAAGATCGAATTAAATTAAGTCTTTCTAATTAATTTTAAATAATCTGTTTCAACATAACAAGCCCAATATATGTATAATATATTGCATCACATTTATATTGCTTTTTCTCATAATTATATAATTATATTTTTTCATAATTATATAATTATATAATATAAATATATATAATATATAATATATATTTTAAATAATTATATAATTATTACATAATTATTAAATAATTATACATATAATAATTATTATATAATTATTAATATAATTATTAATAGACATTAATACTGATTCGCATCTGTATATTTATTTACATGTATATATATTACACGTATATATATATATATATATATATATATATATATATATGCAGACGTGTGCGGTAAATAAAGAGATCAAAATAGCCATGCAACACTAATAAATTTGGCATCTGAGAATTATTATATAAGCATCGACCAATATTCATATGTACGCTGTATACTTATAGTATGAACTGTGAAAATAATTTGCTAGATTTACTATAATTCCTCGGAGCAAGGAAAAACAACAGCGATAAACGTGCGTTCTTGACACTTCATTGATTCCAGCTCGATAAAATAAATACCGCACCGATAAAAATGACACGGTATACATATAAAGGTTAATTTATCTGCAATGCGTTATAGAAGATAAATAGACAAGATTGCGTGATTTCTCAGATATCCGACAAGTATTGGCGAAATTTAAATAAATGCGTTATTAATAAAGCAGTCTCGACGCGAAACATTTATTTAGGCATGTGTAATTAATCAGAAGCAATGGATTTTTTTCAAATAAATGTTCAAATATGTCGATATTTATGTTTGCTTCAAGCAGAATTCTTTCCTAGACGTTACCGCGATTTACGATTGCACTGATAAATCAATTTGCTTCAGGCAGAAATTTGAAAGGCTTTTTTTTTATCAGCGGAGAGATAATTGTAAAGAAATACAGATAAGCTATAACTCACAATGTTCTGAAGTTATCATGAATTTTATGAAGATACATACATAATATGATATATAATGCATATCAGCACTCCGCAAGAGTGCTCTTGACTTAGCATATTCGAGTACTGATAATATTAAATGACCACGAGAGAGAAGGCAGGGCGTGGCGCTTTCCCTTGAAACTTTGGCTTATCGTCAGTCCGGAAGGGCAAGTTAAGCTTCAACCTGCGAATGCAAATTTGCTTCGAGTTTGGCGAGGTCATATTTATACGGGTAGCGATATTCTATAGGCACCGATAAAGATGTCCTTCATGTTTCTAGAGCACAAGTTTTCATGTCATGATGCTACAGTATTTCATGCAGCAGAAGTAGCAGAACAGATGTATGATCGTCAAGATTAATACATTAAAAGTTCTCTCTCACCCTTCTAGTCTTTATAGTCGAATCATTTGGCTTTATAGAATTTATACGAGAATTTGACTACCGAAATACGCGTACGAACATTTTCGAAATTAATTTCCGCTAAAAGCTTTACGAGCGTTTCCGCGTTGGTATTCGGGTTTTGATCGCCACTATTTTGTATATAAAGCGAAAATTTAGCGAGGATATTTTCCATTAATGTGTAATTCTTGAAAATAGATTAATATAAAATAGATTAATATGTCGGTGAATGTAGTTTTCTCAATCGTGAGAGAAATTTCATATTCTTTTAATTGCTTTTTTTTACAATCTACGCGCATATTATAAAAAAACAATCTACAATTGTAATAAAATTAATGGCTATCGGACTATCACGTGAACGAAAGAAAATAATCGAAAATTTCAGCAACAAATTTTCTTTACATTGTAATGATGAAAATTTCTCAATAATATAAGATTAAAAAAATAACAAAGAATAATAAAGTAAAGAAAGAACATGTAAAATTATTTCAAGCTGAAATTATTATGCATTATTTATTAATGAAGAAAATATCTATCATAATGAAAATTGTAATTTTATATTAATACTTTATATAAAAAACACTTTTTAATAAAAATTAATAAAGTATGTATATATATATATATATATATATATATATATATATATAAAAGAATTTTCATTACTTATATAATATTTCCATTTTTACGCCATATATATAATATTCCTTTTATATAATGTTTCTATTACTTTATATATAGATCTTTCTTAAAAATATCTTATTATATAAATTACACACACCACACACCACACACACACACACACACACACACACACACACACACACACACACACACACACACACACACACACACACACACACACACACATATATATATATATATATATATACATATATATATATATATATATATATATATATATATATATATATATACTTTCTATTTGAAGATATCTACACTTATCTATTTGATTTTGAGCATGAAAATGTAACCAGAATTTTTGTTAACGACTTTCGAATATTTGTGATTGATATTTAATAAAATTTTGTTGTTTAGCAATTTAAAAAAATATGTTCATACAATCTAAAAAAAGAAATATAAATTATTATTATTTTAACATCGATGATACATCATTTCCAACATGAAAAACATTTAATAAATTAAAATATTAATTCAGACATTCTAATTTAAAATTAAAATAAAAGTCGAGGTATTTACATTACGATGATAAAACAATCAACTATTTATTTAACATTACATATATATACATATTATTAAATAAATAATTGTTTCATCGGGGTAGTAAAATTCGAATCTTTTACATCGGATATACAGGTTGCCGCGACTGATCCCTTCCGCAACAGAGAGCGAACCGATAAATCGTCCCACTGCGGAGGAGAGTGAGATTTTCTCCGGTTCTCCCTCCCGTCAGGACACCGGTTTGACGGTGAGGAGGCATCACAGAAAGGTACACTTGGCGCACCGTAGGACTCAGTAAGGCCGAGATCGGCGCGCAGTTTTCTGTTGGCGCTCCGACAAGGAGGGGTAGAGGAGAAAAAAGAGAGAGAGACAGAGACAGAGAGAGAGAGAGAGAGGAGCAGCTGGATAGAGCGGTGGTTCGGTTCAGTTCATGTTCAGTCTGGTCGCGGCGGTCGTGTGGAATGGTCGTGTTGTGATTTGTTCGTTGCCTGCGCGACTTTTATTTTGTCACGTGCATTCGTTCGTTCCTACCATCGTCGCGATTATTCGTAGCCGTAGCGAATTTTGCCACTGATTCGGATTAACAATAAACGAGAGGACACTGTTGTTGATTGAGTTTCAGTTCGTCAGAAAATAGCGTGTTGAATGTCCGGGCTTGCTGGCTGGATCTTCTCTACATATAAGTGAGTCTCCTTTTTTTTTCATAACCTTGAAATTGTTGATTTTCAACGCATGTGTGCATTTGAAAAAAATGCCCTTCTTGTGCTTCGTGTGGCAAATTTCGAGGCAATATCGACAGAATGTCTATCTTATCTGTTTAATAAAACCGACTCGAAAACGTTCGCAGATCAATCAGCTCTAATATAGTTACATTTTTAGAGAATATTTATATCTATCTTTCCCGCTCTCGATTATTTTTTCGAATTTTTACATTAGCTTAGATTAGTATATATATTATTTTATTGCATTGCTTTGTTTTGCATAGTTTATTTTACATATCAACGCACTGCATTATATATTATATATTTTTGTATCTTGTCTATTGTTTTATAATGTTAATGTATAATGTTACTAACACATTCGTGCGATTATTCGTAGCGAAGATAATTTGCGTGTTTGAAAAGAGATGCGCTGATAGATATATTATTATATCTTGATACTTATCAAGAAACTTCTCTCTCTTTTTCTTTCTTTCTTTCTCTCTTCCTCTTATTCTTTACTAGTCGTCTAAAGTGCAAATAAAACAGGTTCTTCGCTGTCTCTTTCTTTTCTCTCTCTCTCCCCCCCTCCTCTCTCTCTCTCTCTTTCTCTCAAGACTGATTTAGAATCAGTCAAATTCTAATCTAACTTCCACTGAAAATTACATTTTCGTTGCACGACACATTGTTCTTTGCCCTTTCAAAAAAATTTCATACTCTTTTAAATGGAATTAATACATTATCACTAAAAGCAGTGAATATATATAATAAGTATAGCATAATAAATCAATAAAATTTCACTGAAAAGAATTAGTAGCAGTAACACTGAGTTACTTTTACAATCAATAATATTTTAAAATGCATGTAATATTATATGCATATGAGATAGAATTATATTTGATTAAAGAAGAGTATGTTCAAGAATCTTTAATTTTTAATTTTTTGTAAATTCACTATACGTCAGAAGTAATATTATTATACGTTATAAATGTGAAAAAGTATGTATATATATATATATATATATATATATATATATATATATATACAATATATAATTCTGAATTTGAATACTAGTTATATGTATTTCGGACATTTTTGACTTATTACAAATTTCAATTATCAGCTCAGGTAAAGTATTTAATTGATGAGAAGTAGATTAAGAAGTGGATTTTAAGAAATCCATATCAACTTTGATATCTTCCCATTAGATATTTTTTAAATCTAATCTTACATAATTATTAAAAAATAATATATAAAGTGAATCAGATTTGTAATTTAAAAAAATCGTGCTCTTTTACTATTGATAATTAAACAAAATGACGTGTAGAAGTTTAAATCGATTAATTTTTACATTAAATGTCTCGAATCCGACTCGATTGCTTTGCGTGACATATGTCACGCTCTCAGTCTATATAATTTATTTCAGTTAATGAGAAGCAACATCTCATGCTTTAATATGTTGTTTCTCAACTTTTAAAAAGGGAAGATTTGTACGAAAAATTTAAAGCACAAAAGCAAGTGTTCTCATTAAATTTTTCGTACAAATCCTCCCTTTTTAAAAGTTGAGAAACAACATATTAAAGCATGAGGTATCACTTCCCTGCGGGGATCCCCACTGTTATCTCTTTTATGTGGTATCTCTCTATCTTCTGTTTGGTAAATTTTTTATTTTTTTGGTATTCGCTACCTCTATCTATTATATGAAAGTAGATATAATCAGACGCATACAAACACACATTAATAAATATTCTTATCATACATTTCACTTTATGTATTACTATAAAATGATATAAGTCTCCTTTTAAATTGATCATTTTTTAATAATATTTAACATTTTTCTATACAAAATAATGAAAAAAAGTTACTTATGTCATATGGTTTTAAGAAAAGCGATTGCATTTTGAAAATGAGTTCATAATTGCAAGTCATTATAATTGCAAAAAGTAATAGCACAAAAAGTTAAGCATTATTAATCGTTTATTCTTAATAGCGTGAACCATTTGACTCTTTTATGTAACATTTTGTTTATCGCTAATCATAAACCGGATATGACTCATTCAGATCACATGGCTTATCTTGTATATTTTAAAATCGTTGTGATTAATGTTATTTTTTTTAATCATTTATATTAATTTTATTTTCCATGTTAAATGCTATACATTTTTTCTATTTTTTTTTCTGATTGAATAGTATAATTATTTCTCGTTCCACATATACATTTCATTTTGAAAATTAATATTTAAATAATAATATTTAAATCAATGATGTATAATGTATAATAATCATTAGAAACAAGTAAATATAATAATAGCATACTCCTAAATGGAATTAATGTATTGTTGCTAAAACTAATGGATATATAATCATTAATAATTTCATTTACAACATATTATAAGTATAACATTTGTAAAACAAAATAAATATAATAAAAGAAAACCATTGAAAAAAAATCGGTTAATAATTAATGGTATAGCTCTTTTTCAATCAATAATATTTTAAAATGCATTTTATATTATGAGGTAAATTTATGAAATAAATTTATAGTAATATATTTAAAAAATATTCTTGAGTTTAATAAAAAATCTTATTAATTTTTTGTGAGTTTATCAATTAAGAATAATTAAAAATAATTAAGAATTTTAAGAAAATATGACATGTATATAATTCTGAATTTTTTAATACGAATTTTACGTATTTTATTCTAGATATGTGTGAGAATTTTTTTCAAAAAATAGCATTATTTTATATTAAAAGAAAAAAATCATAAAATTTAAAAATTGTACTTGTTGAGTACGCGAGACAACTATATTCACAAGAAAGACATATTTTTAATTGCAGTTGCACATGATCCTTTATTTGATTTATTTTCTACATGAATAGATATTAATAACAAATACATCTTGGGGATAAAAACATTTTAAATTTGCTGATATAAACTTAATAAAATATTTTCATATTTTATATACATCATGAGAACTTTTCGATAAACTCGCAACTTGTGTTTAAAAACTTTAGTTACTAGAGTATGAGAGATGTTGAATTTGATCGAGAGTAGAAAATTTTTTAGCATATCATCTTTAAAAGAACCAAGAATATTCCGTAACGAAGAGCACGCGAATATAAGAGACCGAATAAATCATTGTGAGTGCTTTCTCATCCTATTCGCAGGATTCGAGGACGATTTACGAATTCGTCCCATCGATGCATTAAGTAGATAAACACCGCGAGAACTGTTTGTGAGAGATTTCTCAGTGAATTATTTTTGTGAGTCTTAATAAACCGACTATTACAGTCGTGGACTAGTGTGACGAAACTGCGATTTGCTGCATACTAAAACTCATTAATAATAAAAGGAAGAGAGAAAGAGAGAAGTGTCTACTGGTAATGTATCGATTTAGAGGTTTGGTCTTGGTCTGAATTAATTTTAGAAGACTATAACTCTTTCTTATATAACTACATAAAAACTCTTGTCAATTCGATTTATATTCATTCAGATTTTTTTCTCGATTTTTGTTTGAATGATGATAAAAAGATGCAAATGACCGATATTTATATATAAATTAATTTTATATAAATTTTATATAAATTTTATATAAATTTTATATAAATTAATTTTATATATAAATTAATTTTATATATAAATTAATATTCGTTAAAGTAATTTTTGTATTAATATATGCATTACCAAGAGAGATAATGATACTGTTTTTACACCGTGCATTAAATTCTATTGACAATTTATTTCGCGTTTTACAACATTTATGTGTAAATATATACAATATATATGATAAAAATCGTTTCATTTTCTTTGTCTTAATTCTTCTTTAACGTTAAAAATTGAGATAAAAATTTTTTGTAATATATTTTCTTATTTTACAATTTTTATATTTTGGTCTTATGCATTCTCCTCTCAAGATCAATATTTCAAGATCAATATTTTTAATACGCGTGCACTATCGTTCTCTACAAATCTCGAATGAATTAGATCGTAGAGATATCGTAGATCGTAAATAATTTATTTCTTATATATATTCATTTATTTTTATTCAATCATTTGTTTTCTAATCTGATAACAATGCATAGAAAAGCACTCAATACATTTATCTCAATTTAAATGAAAATAGAAGTTTGCAGTCAAAAATCGTATTATTCTTTCAGAATTGATTATAAGAGGTTTATCAATGGGCACTAAATTTGCATTTTAAATTTTCCATTGAAAATATCGCTGATATTATGTCTTTGATAAATTCGAAGTCATTGGTGTTGCAGTGATACAATATTAATCCGGAAAGAATATAATTCGAACATAGAATAAATCTATAAAATGAGGTCACACACGCGCGACATTTTACAGTTCAAGATATCATACTTGATTCAACATTGATATTCATTACCGCGTGTCTTGATCGCGTGTAAATATAGAATAAGCCGTTTATTATTTGTTGATATTTTAAGCATATCCTTGAACGTTTTCCATTACTATTTTAGATTCGACAACCCAACTTTTCATTAATATATTACAAATGCTCAAGATAATTTATATGCTATAAGTGTACCTAAAAGAATTCACATTTTGCGCACATGTTTGCCACATATCTTATCTTCTATAAATATTATATTTGATTATAAAGTTATTAATCTATAAATCTTTTTCTCCCTCTCTTTTTATAATTTTATTTACTATAATTTTATACATATTTTTATTTAATTTAATTTTTATTTAGCTTTATTAATTACTGTAAATTTCTTTCATCGCACACATATATGTATCGACGAAATATTTATAATTGTAATTTTTTTCAATATCAATCAGTATTTGCTGTGAAATAGAGCGATGCATATTAATTTAAACATGTAGTAATAAAGACAAAAAACTTATTTACACTTATTTATAAATATAACACTCAAACAAGTTTAAATCGTCCATTAATGTCGTTTCAGCCGTTCAAAAATAAAGTCCAATCGAATCTAGAACGTGATAATTTTTATCCTAATTATATGTAAAACGTCACGAGCGAAAAGTCGATCTGTCAGGCAATAAAGATAGTAATAAATTTAATACAGGAAATATATTCTTATTTTCGTCTCTTTTTTTCTCGATAAACATATATTTATAAAACAACATAGTGGTTCATGAACTGGGCAATTTTACAAGTTAAAAGCTTATTTAACGAAGAGAAATTGAGAGTGCGATAGATATTTATCTAAATGTATTGATTTTTTTTACTTCCATCTACTCATATAATTAATTATTTATCTATTTATTTAAATTCGCATGCGTGTGCCAAGCATAAAGTAAGATTTTTCTAGAGATCCACAGAATAGTAATCCTGTCCAAATAACGTAAAAATTGATATAAGGAATATTTCGAATTGACAGGAGAAATTACAGATAAATATAAATCTCGCAGTACTGTTCTTGGCTTCGGTAATATTGATTTTGCCTTATCAGCAATAAACTTTTACTCTGTGGTCTTTCCGCGTGGCTGATATTCTTTCTCGTTAACTTAATCTTAAATTCCTTGCATACTTTTCATACATTATCATCCTGAGAATCTTCCGAAGCTCGCTATCTGTAATGTAATCTGCAAAAGTAATGAAGTAAAATAAAGTTTTCGTGACACAATGCATATCTTTTTAAACGAACATTGAATTACAAAATGACATTTCGAGCATTACTTTTTTTTATTTTTTTCGATAATGAGGAAAACCATGCAGCGTAAAATTATAATGAAGAATATCGATCGAATATGACGCTTCTTTTCTCATGCACCATTTTGGTCGCGATAATTGGAGATTAAAAAAATGACCATGCAGTTCACACGTATCTTGAATGCTAATGCGAAATTCGATATGCTCCCCCGCGCAGATTCGTTATGCTCCGCACAGCCATATGTTACAATGTACAGCGGCATATAGGTGTTAGATTCCATTTGACGGTTCCCGTAGTCATAACTTGGAATCGGACCGCCCATGGTGGACCTATTGTGATACTCCGCCACTGAAGCGAATTTCGCACCGCTCTTTACATCCGCTCGAGTCGGGACGCCGATTTAAGCGGCAAATTATTAATGTAATCAGTCGCCCATTTCGCTCGCGTATTCGTAAAACGAGACCTGATAATTTTAAATCGAGCAATGTTAAATTTATGCGCCATTTTGAAGGTGAATAATTTATCGCGGCTATTGTCAGCATTAATAAAAAATAAGTCAATAATAATGCAAAATAATTTAAATTAATATAAAAGATGTGTAAAATGTAAAAATTTGTTGACATCTACGCGTATTGATGCAAAGGAAGATAGTACAGATAAATATAGATAAATACGATAAATACAGCTTTAAGCTTACAGATTTAAGCTTTTATATGAAGTTTAACGAAGCTTTAATAATGCCTCTTTTGAAATATTCCCTCGTCGTGGTACGATCGTTTCTGCCGCACGGAATTTAAAGAGACTTTGCGTGCTACATTGTCGGTCGTCGTATAATGTGCATCGTAACTAATGTCAGATCATAAATCATGGAATTTAAACTTCTTCGGATATCACGGTTTATAATTTCGCTAGTAGAGCACATATTAATGACATATTGCATTAATCTCTCTCAAAAAGGTTCTTAATTTAATGTGTATCTCTCTTTTTATTTACTAATTTACTTATAATTATCTATTAACAGACTCAGTACTCGCGGCATACTATAAATTAATTAATATCGTTTCAAATCTTTTGTATACTGAGTTATTTTATAAGATTTTAATCTTAATAATTGATTTTACGTTTCTCGTAGATAAGCTCAAGAAAATAAATATATAAGAATGTTTTGAAACTTTTAATATTATTAAATTTAATTTATATGTTTTTAATATTATTAAAAGAGTTGTCATAATTTGATAATATTTATATCTTTGAATATACAATATTTTTAACTTAAGCGATTTTTAATATATTGTATATTTGAAGTTCCCTCTTTAAAAAATAGTAACATATTTTCTATAATCTTGACAATTATTTTATTGGAATCGATTTATTATTGTCTATTAGATCTCGTTCAACAGATATATTTCTACTATTGATTATGTTCCGTTATCGGACCGCTGCAAGTTGGAGATCTTACAACTTTTATAATCTACCAATATCTCTAGTAAAATATTTCTCTGCAATGCCATTTATCGTTATAACTTGACTCGATACCAATACAATGTATTCAATAATGATATTTGGTTCAAAGATCAATAGTGTAATTATATGGATCATTAGTCATCATTTTTCTTTTTTGTTCATTATTTTATAAAACTCTTTTTCCGGTGTGAAAAAGAGAGTTTTCAAAGAAAAACTAATGAGTTTGACACGAGGATAAACGGTGAGTCATTAATCTTCGTCGCCATAGTCGTAAAATTATTTTGAATGTCGATGTCTTAAACACTTATGATCTGTAAACGAAACCATCGATGTTTAACTTTCGTTTCAGCACCCTGGTTTCATTCTCAGGTACCTGACACGAATGATTGCTACAGGCAATCGGAGCATTTACACCGTTCTTAGATTAAGTAACAAATTAAACTGAATTAGGTTTTGCAGTTTTTTTATTCAATCAGACTTTCAATCAGAATCTTTGAACAACAGAATTTTTAATTTTATATTTATTTAAGGTTCTTTCTTGCATTTTATATTTATTTAAAGTTCTTTCTTGCACTTGTGACACTCTTTCTTTAGCATTTTGTTTTTTGCAAATATAAGTGTAAATTTTTAAATTAAATTAAATTAAATTAAATTAAATAGATAATTGCAAAATTATAATAATGACAAGGAACATTTTTATTAAGGTCAGATATTATCATAATTCTAAATTTCTTCTGCCGCTAATTAATTTTGAATATATATTTATTTTATAGAAAGATACTTAGTAGAAAAATATAAAAGGAAAGGGATTCAAATACGCTAACAGGTAGAAGATATCGAAGTATAATCTTTCGCGCCAAGAATTTCTCGCCGTGGAAGTTTTATCTCAGAGTATTCGGCAAACCTGTCACGTAACAGTTTCGAACAAAAACCGACCCGGAAAATTTTCCGAGAGATTTAGCCGGTGCTATACCTTTATCGGTCGGAATACCTTTTTCGTGAATAGACTTGTTCAGGTAGAAACCCAATATCTTAGTTTTGAATGATATGACATGAATGGAATTTAGGGTGAAATTCATAGATCGAATCTACTTTCGCTAAAAAGATTACATCGAAATGTCAGTTATCTGATTTTATGTTTATCAAACGCCGTTTTCCTCTTTTGTATATTATATTATATCAGCCGTTATCGATAATGTATATATTTTCTTCTTTTTATTATTTTAAATTAGTCAATTTAATTAAATTATTCACTTTAATAATTTAATTAATCAATTTTCGTCAATCAAAGCTCGATAATTCATGCTCACTATTATTTTCGCCCGTCAATCCGTTTATAATATTTTGTATGCTTTAAGTGAATTATAATTTTTTTCTATTTTTCCTCGAGTTGTCCGCGTATATTACAAATTTTTTGCATTCTAATTTTTTCCGTCACTTGTTTAGATATTTTACATTCCACTTTTCGCTTCCACTTGCGCTTAGATATTTCATATGTCGCGTATTTGCGACCAGTTCGAGCTCGACTCGATTCTTTATTTGTTATGCATATTAGTTTTTGTGACAGTAATAGAAGTTTGTTACCGCAGCTGCATTCTAACATGTACACACAATCGCGATACGTGCAAAGCCGTTCACCTCTCTATGATATTGTTGATTTATGCGACATTTTACGTATAAATCTTTTAACGCAAATAAATGAAATTTAACGAAAATGAGCGATAAAATATTGGCCGGTTACAGCATTATAATGTATGACTTTTTTCTCGTTAATAACATATTTATTATATGATAATCCATATATATAGGGTGTCCCAAAACTCATAATCAATCTTTCAAAGACAGATTCCTGGGATCATTTGGAGACGATTTTTCCTCAGCGAAAATGTCGATGAAGGCCATCATTTTTTGCATGTTCCCAATTTTTGTCATCATATATCTTTGCAATTAAGCCTTAAATTAGCTCAACTAAAGTAAACTCTATTAAAATTAATCGAAGAATATAGTTTTGTTAATATTTTATTTCTACAAAGCTTAGTTTACGAAAAACCCCTTATTTCCAATCACTTATAATTCGAAAATTATTAGTGCCTCGACATTTTCGTTGAGGAAAAATCGTTTTCAGATGGTCCCAGGAATCTGTCTTTGAAAGATTGATTATGCGTTTTGGGACACCCTGTATATATATATATATATATATATATATATATATATATATATTGACATGCAAAATATCCATTTTATGTAGCAATATACATAAAGCGCGTGAGTGTAGTAAAAAAGATATATGTAAAAGGTAATCGACCACGATAAAGATACGGCAGCACTCTAGTACCGAGCACGAAATATCCATCCGGGACTCCGCAGTCGTATATTTCTTCTTCGAGCAGGGGTCAGACGGCATGTTACGTCGTATGACTCAGAGAGAGTATTTGCGATGTCTAAGTCTTCCCTGTCTTTTAAGTTGGAGTATACTTTATGGTTTTGTTACGACATTATCTACGATGAAATTTCTTTCGGTTGATAAGAGTTGAACAATGCTTGCTATTAATCATCATTTTATCGCTCGATGAAATAAATTTTTTATCTTGTTCTTTCAATTAACGTTTATGTATTCGTAATATTTACAAAGAGAAACATAAACCGCATTAGAATGATGTATAAATCTTCAAATGAGACACACATTGTTCTTGGATTTACCATCTTCATCATTGATACTGTACTAGTGTGTAACTTTAGTATTTGCTTTTGATCTCTCTCTCTCTATTTCTGTTATTAAATTCAAATTATATTCGCTAATTCTCCCTGCATTACCATAAAGCTTGTTATTAGCGATTAATGTATGATTAAATAGTTGATGCGATGAAAGTCTGCTCGATACTCTGAACCCTCGTAGCGAATGATGCATGCCTATAGTTAACGTGCATAATAGCTCACTATCGCAGTGTCTCTTGTTAATACAGATTTATTGCTGAAAGTCTGAGAAGGAAAGGATATTGCTACTTATCGCGCGCCGTGCACGTGCGGCTTAAAGTAGCTTTTCTACATATCTAATTGTTGCACACAAATGTAACTTGCCCGTGCCAGTGACGCAATTGTAACTCCAAATGTAATACGCGAGAAGAAACATAAATGAATGAGAACAAATGAATAATTTGACAGAATAAGGGATATAAAATAATCTAGAAATCATCAATAGAAATTTACTTAATATTTTATAGCGGAAATTTTTAATCAGGATAATTAATAGAAATTAATAGAAATTTACTTAATATTTTATAGCGGAATATTTTTAATCGGGATAAAAAAGAGGAAATGATAAAAAATATATTGAATAAAATATATGGTGTAAGAATTGAAATAATCACGTCGATAATTGGTAAATAATTGAATAGACTGCTGCAAATGATCGTAATTAATTGCTGAATAAATCAAGAGGATTTTTGTTGTTTCAAACTGGATAGATACTTCACTATAATATTGTGCGTTAGTTCGTTGTCAGAGAAATATGTCTCTGGAATTATTCTTATCTCTAAGAATAATTAATATGTGAGCGATTTATATTGACGTATCAGTTCGACGACGAGTAGTCGATGGTGTTGATGAAGCCCCATGGATCGTGCATGCACAATGTCTCCTCTCTTCCCTCTTTTTGCCTATGCACGCTTATGTGCATAAGTAAAAAAACGCATCGCATAGGTAGACAATCGAGGCGTTCAGCTGTCGTGATACAATAAGCTTCCGTAGAAAATTTATATATTGCTTCAGTTCGATTATCTTGATTATCTAAAAATTGAAGCTCACGTGATCGCAACAGATTTTAATGGTAAACATACCACCACGATTCAATATTCCGATGAATATTAATTATATAATATAATGAAATTTATAATTAAATAAAATTATAATTATATAATATAATAAAATTGTTCATACGCGAGGACAAATAATTCGCTTTTTTATTGACAACATATATACACATATCAGATTGCTTTCGCGAACTGACTCGCTCATGATTAGATCTAGGTAGTTGCGATACATAAATCGTTACAAATCTAGATCGCGCGCTTCGCATATTTTTTTTTTTTATGAAGTATGTTTGCCCAGAGAAATTGTCTTTGTATGAGTGTGTTCACGCTGTTAGCTTTGCATCGATGATAGAACCTTTCCAGGTATTGTAACAGCATGAAATGTTTCGTACTAAGGATTTATAAATAACTTGCCGAGTTAATTTCTAGATCTGAAAATAACTCTTCGTATGGTGCATATTGAGCGCATAAATTTATTTGGAAAAGTTTCACGATAGGATCGCGTTTTGAGGGGAAATTTATATAACATCATTAGTGACAAAGCAACATTTTAATCTTTCTCTTTATTCTTCATCACGTTGAAAATTAAACCTCCACGTAACTGCACGTATCTGGATCAATCTGTTACGGAAATAACGTTAATATTATACGATAAACTAAGCAATATTAATATTATGCGACAAATCGAATAATAATCCTCATCGATTGGTATTCTGTTTACTAATAAAGAAGCTTTACATGTCGCGTCCGTGTACTTAAATAACAATGATTCATTCAATCTTGAAGCTTATCGTATTAACTGCGAAAGATGGAAAGTAAAGAAACTTAAGAAATGCACATTAATTAAGATCTTGCTCTAAGTGTATTTCGTGTTTCATAATCTTTGCAATTTAATCTTGTGATTATAATATATTATAATTATATTATGATATTATTATATTATTATCGTAATTATTTTATGATGTATTATGATGATTATATTATATTATGTAGCTGAGTAAATTTCTTTCTTAAAAAATTCATATAAAATAAATAATCAATAGCAATTTAATGAATGTTCAATTATAAAATGAATGTTTAATTAATAAAATAATAAATAAAAATAATCAATAAAATGAATGTTTAATTATTAATAAAATAATAAATAAAAATAATAAATAAAATGAATGTTTAATTATTAAAATAAATTATAAGGAGAAAAAAATTCATGCAACTCATAAATTTTAAGGAGAAAAAAATTCATGCAATTGATAAATTATAAGGAGAAAAAAATTCATGCAATTGATAAATTATAGGAAGAAAAATAATTCCTGCTTGCCTGAAATCAAATATAATCATGGGATAGCGTCGAAGGATTGAGCATCCCTGCTTTTCGTGCGTATCTTCCTGACGCGAACCGCCACCCTTCCTGGCGTATTCACCATTGTGTGAGCACAATGTTTATCGAACCAGTCGTCGTGCATCATGGTCCGAGGAAAATCACGGAGGGGCCAATGTCCAGTCTGTACAGTAAAGGACGAGAGAATATTGTCCGACCATATGTTACCGAAACGTTGGTCAGCTGTTTGTGACGGTCGCGGACAGTAGGGGCTACGATATACACCGATTGACCATTTATCAATCGTCGTATCGGCTTCATCAAGTTCCGATCGATGCGCAGCGACGTATCTCGCTTCGTTTGAACGGGAAACGTAACAACAGCTGCCAGACAGGACATTATAATAGTTATCGGGGAAATAACTCGCGTACCGATATAATCGAGCATCGAGAGGGAATAAACGATTCCATTCCCGTATCAGTCTCGTATAGCTCGTGCACGACCATTGTAAAAGCGTATCTCAAATTTATTAACATTAAATATCAAGATCGCACACTGAGAAAAATCATTTGATTGATACCAACAAGACGTATATGATTGAAGGCATTTTTGGTTAAATCAAACAAGAATTTCTAGTTATCATAATAAGACTCGATTTTTATAACTAGAACGTTTAATAGATTTTACTATAAGGATTTGATTAATATTTTCTGGTTTGATCTATAAAATTTCTGGTTACATTAATTTCTTTGTTTGTCATTAGGCGGCAAACTACTCTTAATTTAACTCGTATTCAATATTTGCCATGAAATGTATAAAGAATTAGTATTAACGTAAAATCGAAAGTATATTTTTTTTTCTCTTACGAGCAGTAGTGCCAGAAATAGGACGCTAGCTCTCTGATTGTGTGTGTTTGAGTTGCATTCTCTTCTTGCATCACTGTTTATCAGTTTAATTTCTAACAAATTGAATTTAAAATAATTTATTCAATAATCTGAATTGAATTTATCGAATAATTTTGTTAGAATTCAAAATATTAAATAGATTTTTGAGATTAGATGGAAAAAATTTTAGACGACTTGGTGCTGGGAGTTTAATATTATTAACCAGAAAATTTGGTAAATTTAACGGGAAAAAATGAATCAGATTCATCTGGTAATTCCCACAAGAATTCTGGTTCGTCCATTTTCCAACAGACATACTGGCTGAATCTACCAGAATTCTAATTAATGCAGCCAGATTTTTTTCGCAATGTATTTATCACGCCTGATCGTACATTATTATTTAAATTGCCAGCTGTATCCGAATCAGAGATTCTATATCATTCTCTATCGAAAAAAGTTGACGTAAAATAATCGAGATAAGAGATATGAAATTTAAAATTCTCAATCACGATATTCGTAATCGAGCACATAATTCCCCATGTAATTTATCTAGAATAAAAAAGAGATTAGGCGGGCAGTCAGTTTTAACTACTAGCTGTTCATCGTTAAAAAGGAAACGAAATCAGAGCGCTCATTTCGTGAGGCGCGCAGCGATCCTTGCCGGACGTGACGCATTTTGCCGCGCAACATGATTTATGGCGGAGTCATCTGTATGTGTTTTGAATGGCTCATTTGAAAATTACACGCCATTCTCGCGTCACGTTGATGCCGACTACTCGGACGTCTTGGGAGCCCTCGCGTGACCCGGCCTGCAACTCCACCGTCGGAGTTTACATCAGTCTACATCAGTTTACATGACGCCCCGCGTGTGTACGCAACGCGGCCCAAAAGCTCGCGATGCGAAACGCCACCGTGAACCCGTCACTTGACAGCATGCTTTTCGCCTAAATTCGTGATTCAGCATTTTAGCCCCGCACGCTTTTAATCTTTCCTCGACTCGCGCACTTTCGGGAATTGAAAACGGTTGCCACAATTTTGCACTCGCCAGACAGTAATTATTTCGAATGAGTTTATAAAACATGTATATTGTGACTTTTTCAACAGTGAACATCATTCCGTTAATGACATCGGATATAATGAATAAGTCATTTTTATTCATTCTTAATAAGCCATTCTTTATAAAACGATAGCAGTTCATAAGAATTTTAAATAAATAGCATCAAGAGACTTCGATGTAAAATTAATCTGTATATTTTATAAGTAAAATTATGGTAGAATACACAAGGTAACGTGCGAAATTAGCTGTATTTATTTTTTTATATTGCAATTTCACATATAATATGTATCTTTTTTAGCATTTATAAAAATTTTGCCATAGTTTGCCAATGTTTATTTATAAATAATTACATAATTTATTATTAAAAGATCTTATTAAAATAATCTTTATTATAAATTAATCTCTAATTAATCTCTAATTAATCTCTAATATTATTCAAATAATCTCTATTAAAAATTGTTCTATCTGTAATAGATTAAAGTCTTTATGCAGAATGACTCGTTCTCGACCTGTATGTCGATTGTGCGTCGGTAGAAAAAAAGAATAAAGGCGTAAATAGCCGAGCAACCTTGTTTTCACACCGAGACAGAAAAGACGAGTCTTCGTACAAATCCGTTAACAAGAAGCCTTATTGAGTTCGCAAGTGTCAACAAAACTATAAGAACTCGATTGTCGCTCATTGTCGCTCATTGTCGAGTCATTTCTGCACAAGAAAACAATTGCCACAAGAAAACAATTGCCACTTCCGATAATTAATGTCTTAGAATAACCTTAATTGCCGATAGGATTAAGCTTATCACTTATTACACTTTAATTATATATGTCTATAATTATATCGTTGTGTTGTATATAAATGCATAAAAGATTGCTGATTGTGCAATCTTAAGCCGACAATCCACGAGAACATTAAACTTATTGTATGTCGGAACTTTAAAGACCACTATGAATATTCTGACCTCGCGCATTGTATATCTCTGCGCTACGTGCACAGTATTTATCTTTCAGATTTACATATCTTATGCATATAAAAATACTTTTTTGTTCTTACTAAAAAGTACATGAAATTTTTTATGTAATTTGCATAACATTTATTTCTCCCGTAATATTTAAATCTAATGAAACTATAATTACGTTTTGATATCTCAAATATGCGTATTAACGTAATATTGCTTTGTAGAGATCAGGTGGAAAATTATATTATTCATTAACATAAATTTCATCATTTGCACTGCACTAACGTGTCATTAAAGTTCTGATAATCATCTATCAATTATATCATATCGAATTTTATCGTGGCAGCGAGACGGTGTATAATTTCTGCCGCCAGTGGAGCGTATGATTTACCAATATTCGCGTCGGTAAAGATAGTCCACGGAAAACATGATTGATGACATACGTGCCACATATTGCTCGCGAAATCTAAAATGCAGAAAATAATCAGAAGAACAAATTAATTTTATTCTTGGACGCGGGATGAATCGCAGAATTTCTGTAGCGTTGCTGAAAATGATAAAGTTATTTTCAAATTCATCATTTTTAATGTAATTTAATTTAAACGAAAATGAAATACCTGTGCATTTTCATATCTCCATAATGTACGTAGCGAGTTGCTGCCAATCGTAATTTTCATTTCGACTTCCGCTATTGAATCTCCGATGCATCTTCAGCTTACCTTATGGTTAACATTACTTTCAAACATATCGATCAAATGATATATACATCTGAATTTTGTTTCTTTCTTATATTTTGCTTTTTATCTCTTCCTTTTTCTCTCAATTTCTATATCTCTTTTTGCTTTTTTCTGACTTGTAATCTTTACAATTTCAGAATTATAATAACAATAAAAAAATATTCTTATAAATAAAATATTAAATAAATAAAATATTCTTATTTCGCATCCACCCTTTAATATAGGAACAATAATTAGTTGCTGACTTTACATATCGTGCTATGTACAATATTGTCAATAATTGATTGAAATTTAAAAGTAATATTATAAGAAAGAAACAAATATCTTATCGAATTAATAAAGCACATAAAATCTATAAATTTTGCAAAACGTCATAGTTAAAAGCAATAGCGCGAAAGATAAAAAACATAAATTTCAAGTCTTAGTATGTTCGTGACTTTAATTGGATAAAATGTTAGATTATTCTAAGAGTAAGTAAAATAAATAAGATAATTTTACTATCGATGTACAAATACATATATTCAATTCGAACTGAAGTATTAGCCGATTAAATCAACTTTTGCAACACACTTGATGCAGATAGACATCATAAGTTTTTTTTTCGTAAATAAAAATATAACTAATTAAAAATGCTTACAATTTTACAATATGGATTGTGTGTGTATAATACATAAGTTAGCGAGTAAGCACATAAGTAAGCAGAAAAGTATCAGTTCGTAAAGCTTCCGTCAATTCCGTCGTTAAAGATGATTGCTTCGAAAATGAATAATTTTTTAAATCTATTAAAATAATTTAGTCATCTTAATACGTTTCGAGTTGCGCCTCATTCGCTGAATATACGAATAGATTTAGTAGATCAATATTTAAATTTTGATACCTCATTTAAATATCTGCTAATTTCAATAAAATTTATGGATATAAAATAACAAATTTATCTGGTCTGCTGTTTGAAAACAGCAAGTCTTTCAAATCTATTCAACTAGTCTAGTCATCTTCATTCATGAGTTCTAAAATTTATGTTTGCTTTATTTTTATAATGGGGTCCGATCGTGCAAGTCCCCAATGTTCATATCCAAAAAATTATAGTATTTTTTCAAAAATTATATATGTAAAGCGTAATATATGCGAAATTAAACCTAGTTTAAATAACCTAAACCTAAATTAAATCTAACTTATCTATACTGTTGTAATTTGTTCTTGGCCTCTTATAATGTACCAAATATATTTTCGTTTACGAGAAATAATTCCTTCTTGACTCCATCTAGTGTAAGAAAACGGTATTTCTAGAGATGGAGATATTCAACGCTCGTGTTACATTGTTGCCGGTTATATCTCTTTTCATCTAAATGTATTCTTATTTATGTGCCTAATAATGGTTCCTAAAAGAAATGTTGTAAGCGAAAAGTTTTACAATTTTTTTATTGGAATATTTTTCTCATTATTTGATGTATAAAAGAATTAAGATAAGATAACTAAAAAAGGAATATTTTACATAATTTCCGTATTTTACGTCAAAATATAGAAGAAAATATGAAAATTCGTATATATAGTCATTTTACTAATTTTAATGATAAATTTTATTAATTTTTATACACATAATGTACGATTTGATTATGTGTAAAGATTCTAGGAGTTTGTTTATGTTAATATGTGTATATTTCGTTGTAGTTGTGGAGAAAAATGATACAGAAAATTAAATATCATTGAATCTTGTCTTCTATTCTTATCACCCTATTTTTAAAAATATTCATATTCTTAACTAATTGTGTAGTTAATTAGACACGAGGACAATCTAGAAGAAATGGATGAAATCTACACTTTATATATTGACATAAAAAGTTACGTGACCTTCCAAATTACAGAGTACTTATATGTCAAAGTGTGTGCGATCCGTTTGATCGATTAATACGATCGAGTTACGTTTTATTCCTTGAATACGAATAGATCTCGAATAGTACATCAATGTTTTTCTGACATCTCATTAAAATTAAAATTTATGGATATGACATATTATATACATAATGTGATGATAAATTTATCTGTTTTGAGAACAGCAACTTTTTTGAAATCTGTACAACTGATCTAGTCGTCTTCGTTTTTGAATTTTACGATTTATGTTTGCTTCATTTTTATATTGGGGCCCGAACGTGCAAGTCCCCAAGTTCTTCAAAAATTTGAACGTAAGTTCTTCAAAAATTTGGACTTTCAAATCGATTGAATGACAATAAAACTAACTTAAATCTAGCTTAAAGCTAACTTAAATCTAGCTTGAACCTGACTTAAACCTAAACTTAAATTTATGCTGATAATTCATTTCTGGTATATTATATAGGGTATCAAGTATATTTTCGTTTACAAGAAATAATTCTTATTTGACTCCATCTAGTGTACGAAAAGAGATACAATTTAATACAAGCATTGAATGTGAACTCTATATGTTTTCATACATTAAAAGAAGTCGAGTAGGAATTATTTCTTCTAAAAGAAAATAGGTTTGTTACATTATAATACAAGAATGAACTGTATACAGGACGCCAAAGGCATTCAGAGCTATAAATTATTATTTATATTTGCATTATTTTCACAGTGGAATTTAAATATTCGAGTTTTCATACATTTTCAAAAATTGGAATTGATATTAATAATGCTTTATAATTCGTGTTATAATTTGTATATTATAATCACCAAAAAATATTTTTATATAAAAAATAATTTGTAACTTTATCTAGTATATAAAAATAATTGATTTAATTAAGACACATGTATATATATAAAGTCTATTGTGAAAGCTTATGTACCTTAATTAATGCGATAGAGTTATAAATAATGATTAAATTTGCAAAATATATTATAGAATAAAATACTTTGCTAAAGATTATTCTTAAACGTAGCTTTTGTTTCTACGAAATTCTTTCCCATTATTTAATATATAAAGGAATTAAAATAAGATAATTTGAAAAAGAATATTTTATAAAATTTTCATATTTTACGTCAAAATATGAATATGTTAAAATATAGAATATGAAATAATTCATATATATCATCATTTACTAATAATTTTTTTTTCATTCTTATACACATAATATATGATTTGATTATGTGTAAAGAAATCTGTTAGTCTGTTTATGTTAATATGTGTACATTTCGTTGTAATTGTGAAGAAAAATGGCACAGAAAATTAAATCATTGAATCTTTTTTTCTATTCTTATTAACCAATCTTTAAAAATATTCTTAACTAATTGTGTAATTAATTAGACACGGGATAGTCTAAAGGAAATTGATAAAATCTACACTTTATATATTGACAAAGTTACGTGACTTCCGAAATTACAAAGTACTTATATGTCAAAGTGTGTGCGATCCGTTTGATCGATTAATACGATCGAGTTACGTTTTTTTCGGTGAATACGAATAGATCTCGAATAGTACATCAATGTTTTTCTGACGTCTCATTAAAATTAAAATTTATGGATATGATATATTATATATATAATTTGATGATAAATATAATGTGATGATAAATTTATCTATTCTGAGAATAGCAACTTTTTTTTAAATCTATACAACTGATCTAATCATCTTCGTTTTTGGATTCTATAATTTATGTTTGCCTCATTTTTGTGTGGGGCCCGAACGTGCAAGTCCCCAAGTTCTTCAAAAATTTGAACGTAAGTTCTTCAAAAATTGATTTTCATGTTAATTAATATATTTATATATGATATAATTTTAAAACTAACTTAAATCTAGCTTAAATCTAACTTAAACCTAAACTTCAATTTATGCTGATAATTCACTTCTGGTATATTATATAGGGTATCAAGTATATTTTCGTTTACGAGAAATAAATCTTATTTGACACCATCTAGTGCATGAAAACAATATCTTTAAAGATCGAGATATTCAATGTTCGTGTTATACTGTTCTCGGTCATATATATTTTGATATGAATGTATCCTTATATGTGTGCCTAATAATGGTATTTGAAAGAAATTTTATAAGCGATAAGTTTTGCAATTTCATTGCTTTTCGAATATTAGAAATATGTGTGTGTGTGTGTGTGACGTTTTTTGTACATACATCTTTGTTCATTTTTAATATGTAGATATAATTTCGCTTACTCAAGATATTAAATTTTTTTGTAAAGATCGAAACTCTTTTACAATAATTTGATCGATTGTTTCTGACCTGAAAAACCGTATGAAGTTGGGTAATGATTTCATCTCTAGTACAATAAAAGGAAATGTGATTGAGAACGATTTAACACAATCGTAGCGTACACTATCTTTAAACATATTGTTTTCATACACTGAATGAATTCAAGTAAGATCATTTCTTGTAATCGAAAATATGTTTGTACATTATAATACAGAAACAAATTGCATTAACGATAATTAGAATAGTAATTGTTAATAGTAATTAATAATATTATGATTATAATTATAATAGCTCATAATTATAATATAGACATAACGTGGCATTTAACATTTAACTTTTTTGTATGTTATAACTAACAAAATATACTTTTAAATATGAGAAACTATTTACGTCTAGCTTGCGTATGAAAATTGACACATAATTAATAATTATATATATAATCTTTCCTAGTTACGTTACTCTTTGTACTAGATGGACATAAACATTTAAAGAATTTTGCCAATCGACAGTACATGATAATTCACGATTATTATGGTGAATTAGCCAGTCGTGTCGCTTCGAGCTTCCTCCTTGGGGCGTACATTGTAATTCTCTACAATATGAGATGCGATAATCGCAAGGAGAAAAGTTTCTTTCGCATGTTGATTTTGTATAGAAGGTGAGAAGGATATCTGTCAGTTCGTTTCGGCACTTTATACGACTGAATTGAAACTATTTTACAATAATTTGATCGATAGTATAACTAAAAAAGGAATATTTTACATAATTTCCGTATTTTATGTCAAAATATAGAAGAAAATATGAAAATTCGTATATATAGTCATTTTACTGATTTTAATGATAAATTTTATTAATTTTTATACACATAATGTATGATTTGATTATGTGTAAAGATATAGCAGTTTGTTTATGTTAATATGTGTATATTTCGTTGTAGTTGTGAAGACAAATGACACAGAAAATTAAATATCATTGAAACTTTTTTTCTATTCCTATTACCCTATCTTTAAAAATATTCATATTCTTAACTAATTTTGTGTAATTAGACTCGGGGCAGTCTAGAAAAAACTGATGAAATCTGCATCTTTATATATTGATAAAAAGGTTATGGGACTTTCCAAATTACAGAATAGTTATATGTCAAAATGTGTGCAATCCGTTTGATCGATTAATACGATCCAATTACGTTTTATTCGTTGAATACGAATAAATCTCGAATAGTACATCAATGTTTTTTTGACGTCTCATTAAAATTAAAATTTATGGATATCATATATTATATACATAATGTGATGATAAATTTATCTGTTCTGAGAACAGCAACTTTTTTGAAATCTGTACAACTGGTCTAGTCGTCTTCGTTTTTGAATTCTATGATTTATGTTTGCTTCATTTTTATGTTGGGGCCCGAACGTGCAAGTCCCCAAGTTCTTCAAAAATTTGAACATAAGTTCTTCAAAAATTGATTATATAGTTTTTGTTACTATATGGATTATATAAATAGTTATGGTTATTATTATATATGCATGAAATATAATTCTAAAACTAACTTAAATCTAGCTTAAGGCTAACTTAAATCTAACTTAATTATACTTGTGTAATTCGTTTCTGCTATCTTATAATGTATCAAATATATTTTTGTTTACGAGAAATAATTCTTATTTGACACCATCTAGTGTACGAAAACAGTATCTTTAAAGATCAAGATATTCAATGCTCGTGTTACACTGTTCTCGGTCATATATATTTTGATATGAACGTATCCTTATGTGTGTGCCTAATAATGGTATTTGAAAGAAATTTTATAAGCGATAAGTTTTGCAATTTCATTGCTTTTCGAATATTAGAAATATGTGTGTGTGTGTGTGTGATGTTTTTTGTACATACATCTTTGTTCATTTTTAATATGTAGATATAATTTCGCTTACTCAAGATATTAAATTTTTTTGTAAAGATCGAAACTCTTTTACAATAATTTGATCGATTGTTTCTGACCTGAAAAACCGTATGAAGTTGGGTAATGATTTCATCTCTAGTACAATAAAAGGAAATGTGATTGAGAACGATTTAACACAATCGTAGCGTACACTATCTTTAAACATATTGTTTTCATACACTGAATGAATTCAAGTAAGATCATTTCTTGTAATCGAAAATATGTTTGTACATTATAATACAGAAACAAATTGCATTAACGATAATTATAATAGTAATTGTTAATAGTAATTAATAATATTATGATTATAATTATAATAGCTCATAATTATAATATAGACATAACGTGGCATTTAACATTTAACTTTTTTGTATGTTATAACTAACAAAATATACTTTTAAATATGAGAAACTATTTACGTCTAGCTTGCGTATGAAAATTGACACATAATTAATAATTATATATATAATCTTTTCTAGTTACGTTACTCTTTGTACTAGATGGACATAAATATTTAAAGAATTTTGCCAATCGACAGTACATGATAATTCACGATTATTATCGTGAATTAGCCAGTCGTGTCGCCTCGAGCTTCCTCCTTGGGGCGTACATTGTAATTCTCTACAATATGAGATGCGATAATCGCAAGGAGAAAAGTTTCTTTCGCATGTTGATTTTGTATAGAAGGTGAGAAGGATATCTGTCAGTTCGTTTCGGCACTTTATACGACTGAATTGAAACTATTTTACAATAATTTGATCGATAGGATAACTAAAAAAGGAATATTTTACATAATTTCCGTATTTTATGTCCAAATATAGAAGAAAATATGAAAATTCATATATATATAGTCATTTTACTGATTTTAATGATAAATTTTATTAATTTTTATACACATAATGTATGATATGATTATGTGTAAAGATATAGCAGTTTGTTTATGTTAATATGTGTATATTTCGTTGTAGTTGTGGAGACAAATGACACAGAAAATTAAATATCATTGAAACTTTTTTTCTATTCCTATTACCCAATCTTTAAAAATATTCATATTCTTAACTAATTGTATAATTAGACACGGGGCAGTCTAGAAGAAACTGATGAAATCTGCATCTTTATATATTGATAAAAAGGTTATAGGACTTTCCAAATTACAGAATAGTTATATGTCAAAATGTGTGCAATCCGTTTGATCAATTAATACGACTGACTTATGTTTTATTCGTTGAATACATCTAATACATCAATATTTAAATTCTGACATCTCGTTGAAATATCTGCTGATCTTAATAAAATTTACGGATATATATTATACATATATAATGTGATGACAAATTTATCTGTTCCGCAGCATCTTTTAAAATCTATCCGACTAATCTAGTCATCTCCGTTTATGGATTTAATGATTTATGTTTGCTTCATTTTTATGTTGGGGCCCGAACGTGCAAGTCCCCAAGTTCTTCAAAAATTTTCACTTTGACCAAAAATTTAATATATTTTTACATATATATACTATAAATACATACATCGTTAATGAACTATATACGTAACTTAACTCTAATTTAAATTTAACTTAAATCTAACTTACATCTAACTTAAATCTAACTTAATTATACTTGTGTAATTCGTTTCTGCTATCTTATAATGTATCAAATATATTTTCGTTTACGAGAAATAATTCTTATTTGACACCATCTAGTGTACGAAAACAGTATCTTTAAAGATCGAGATATTCAATGCTCGTGTTACACTGTTCTCGGTCATATATATTTTGATATGAACGTGATTCCTTATGTGTGTGCCTAATAATAGTATCTGGAAGAAATTTTATAAGCGAAAAATTTTGCAATTTTTTTCATTGCTCTTCGAATATTAAGAATATAATGTTTTTTGTACATCTTTTTGCTCATTTTTAATATGTGTAAATATAATTTCCAGATGTAAATATAATTTATCCAGATATCTAAAGCTGTTTTTATAAAATAAAGACCAAAAACTATTTTTATTATTCAGAAATTGATTTGATCGATTATTCGTTTCTGCTATCTTATAATGTATCAAATATATTTTCGTTTACGAGAAATAATTCTTATTTGACACCATCTAGTGTACGAAAACAGTATCTTTAAAGATCGAGATATTCAATGCTCGTGTTACACTGTTCTCGGTCATATATATTTTGATATGAACGTATCCTTATGTGTGTGCCTAATAATAGTATCTGGAAGAAATTTTATAAGCGAAAAATTTTGCAATTTTTTTCATTGCTCTTCGAATATTAAGAATATAATGTTTTTTGTACATCTTTTTGCTCATTTTTAATATGTGTAAATATAATTTCCAGATGTAAATATAATTTATCCAGATATCTAAAGCTGTTTTATAAAGATAAAGACAAAAACTATTTTTATTATTCAGAAATTGATTTGATCGATTATTCCTAACTTGAAAAACTGAAATTGGATATAATAATCAATGTAAAATGTATTAATATTACATAATTATATTTCTTATATTATTATCTCTTATAAAAGATTATAAACTATCATTCATTTTCATTCAAATACTGTATACAAAGCGAGCAAAAAATGAATCTAAGTAAAATATAATTTTTTTATCGATACATTATTAACGCATTTATAATTTCTGATTTTCGTCGATATGTTTTATTACCATAGCATCATAATTTAATATAAACATCTTAAAGTAGCCAAGCAAGAGAGAGAGTATGTGTAGAGTATATTTACACAATAGAATCAAGAGACAAATATCCAACGAGTTTCTATAGCGAAGAATTCTTGGACGCACAAGATTTCATACTACATTATCTCGATAAGAGAGTGTCGTGACGTTTATGTAAATATTTATATTGAAGGATCGTCAATAGCTTCAGCGTCAGTTGGTGCATATTAGAGAAAGATAAGCTAAGAACGGAAAGGAATGCGCGAGGTGGTAAAATATGAACGGGACGGAGAGAGAATTGTAAGAAAAAAAACTAGTTGATGCTCATCATGTGAGTGGAGAAAAAAATGTTCTTAACATTTGCGATCTTGTAGGAGATTTTAGCATTTGACGTCTCATCCGAAGGTTCAAACATTGAAAGGAATTCGGATAAATAAATGTTAGACGAGGCACTTCGCGTCTTCGTCTTGTATTCCTTCGAGATGAAGAAACAGCTGATTGCTGTTTTGAAGGAGCCGTCCGATTCGAAGCCATTTCACGCGATGAAATGTGAAAAATGCAAGAGAGTCGAATATCTTTTGAATTAATAACGATCATAAAAATTGTACGATTGAGCATTTCAACGTGTTGCAAAGCACGAATGCTCTTTCCCACTTATTATTGTCGTATTTCGTACATTATATCGTTTTGACACTGTGTATACGAACATACGCCACATACTAAAGCTTTTAAATCCTTCTGCCGTGAAATTACTCTGCCAGGTAGCTCAGTCATTACCTGCCTGGGTCTCTATGTGTAATTGCGTGCACACACATTTATGGTACGAATGTCTGGCAAAGTAATTGCATACGTCTATATAAAAAACGTTAGCTTATAATATACATTAAATAGCAAAAAAAAATTAATTCGATATATACTTATAATTTTATGTTTGCGTGACCCTTGACTTTCTTTAAATTTTGCTTTCTAAAGGGATAATTTATATATAATATATTCGCTCATGTGCGTGTTTATGTAAAACAAGATATTTTATAATAGTTTTATATAATTTATATAAAAGACATTTACAATAGTTTAACAATATTTTTAATTTAATTTAATATTTTAATAATTTAATTTAATATTTTAATCATTTTTTAATATCTAATAATTTTTCTAACGATTTAAATGTTTAACAAATTAATAGCTTTAATAATGGATTTTTTAAGCAATAAGGTACATATTTGAAAATTATATTTAAAATTATATTTAATTTAATATTTTAATAATTTAATTTAATATTTTAATCATTTTTTAATATTTAATAATTTTTTAACGATTTAAACGTTTAACAAATTAATAGCTTTAATGGATTTTTTACACAATAAGGTATATATTTGGAAAATTATATAGGTATCCTGTGCGGAAGTAATGAAGCTTTAGAACACGCTTGACCGAGAATAACACTGTATACTTTATTACGGCAACCATATTATACGAAATAAGGAATGTCACAATGTTATTTGCTTTATTTTCTCAAGGCGAAAGGTTATTGTAGGCAGTTTGCTCGGACCCAACGTTTCTCTCGAAGCAGACTTTAAACGTTTTTTCGCTCCTCTATTTTTTTTTATCATATGGAATTCATTTTTCACACACAAAAGTCAAATGTGCTCAACTCCAATTACCACTTTGACCCGAATATTTTAGTTCCTTTATTTGCGTTTAAATATCTTTTAACTCACAAATGACACGAACAATATTTTAGATTTTTAACGTTTATGATCATATGTAAAATAAAAACAGGCATATGACAGATACGATACATAAATGTGACTTGTGACTCCTATAAAACGTAAGTTTTCAGAAAATAAAATTTCTTCTGTTCTTTTAAAACTTAATAAATTAGTACGAACAGAATATTTTCTTTTTCCATTAATCGTTTAATTATAAAATTGCTAACAAATAAAGTTAAAAGCTAAAAATAAAATTAAAATAATCAAAAAATAATACAGCACAAAAAATATAAAAGAGGATAATAACTTTTATATTTTTTTATGCTGAAATCGGCTTTTAATACATTTGCAAATTTGAAAAATTTTTAATTAAAGTTATTAAAAAATTTTAAAATTAATTATTTTAAGTATTTTTGTACCATTGCAAATAACAGTTCATTGAATGTATGTCTTTTAATACACACTGAACTTAAGGGAATATCGATACGAGAATGAATAGTACTTAATATTTTACTGCACCAACATTTGCATAGATTCATACCAAGATATCCTATTCATAAATGGTAATCCAATGAACTTGTCGAGTTGTTATAATATTTTCTTGACAATTTGTAACTTCATAATAAAAGAAAAATATATTATGTGACTTATAAAAAAATATATATTGAATATATAATTAACATTAAGGGAAAAAATAAGAAAAAGGGAGAGGAAATTTTAATAGGAGATTGTATTTTTTAAATTAAAAAATTTTATACTTTAAATAAAGTTTTCCCAATTTAATTTTTTCATGAGTGCATTATCTTAATGTGCGCCGATTTGGCGTGTCAATTAAAATCCACATTAGGATGGACGATTCTATCAGCTGGCCGTCGCGAGAGAAACAATTTCGCGTGAAATTAGACACGTCGGAATCAATTACGGGCTCTTAAAATAATTTATTTTTCAGGGCTCGCTATACGTCCGAACTGTCAGTGTGCAGTATCCATTTATCTCACTGTGTGGTCGACTGGATGCAAATCTGTCCGATCAAAGGCAACGTTTCGCCAATTATTTCGAATGTCTCTCCATGTCAATCCTCGTCGAGTGACTTTTTGCTCAGGGAATCTATGATAAGCATTGATAGGCTAAACTAACGAGGGAGATGAACTTTGCTGTATATAAATACATGTTTAGCAGATTAATAGCTTTAATAATGGATTTTTTAAACAATAAGGTATATTTGGAAAATTATACATCAAACTGGATAAATCTAAATTAATGAGCATTTTACATGCAATCATTATTTAATTTTGAAAATATATGTATAAAATCTTTTGTATATAAAATCAATCATGCAATTCATGATCATAATTTCTAGAACATTTTTACAATTTTGGAATTATTAATATCGAAACACCAATAATTTTCGAATTATAATCACTTGAAAATCAACTTTATCCTTTAATTAATTTAATTAATTTAATTTAATTAATTTAATTAATTAGGATTTATTTCAGAATTTTAATTTCATATCAAATATTGAGGCACTACAGTTTAATGAATATTATATATGTTCTCTCTAAATTCTGAATTTCTTTTCTTTGAACTTGTACATTATTATAAACATTGAATAGTATCACTATAGTCAAAGACAAAAGCATCCCGCTAGTTAAATCTTCTATATCTTACAATCAGTGATTGTACTGTCAAAAAGGGGTTAAATAAATTGATGTAACGTAATGTCTCGCATCGAGTTACATCGCTTTGCCGAGTTAAAAGGAGCTAAGGAAGACATAAATATCGGGATTGAACTGGTAACTCGTGAGAAAGCTAGTTTCACGTTCTCAAGTATCGGCATCAGCTGCAGAATGCATGCTAGCTCTTGGTTCAACGCGCTATTTCTTGTAAACAACATTGTGCAAATAGAATTCCGAGAATCACGATATTAAACGTTTTGTCATGTGTGCACATGATGATAAATATAGTGACAATTCATTGCCATTGAGAATGACGAGAATAGATGATTCTAGATTCTGTAGTTTATATTTGATTTAATTGCTAATAATACCTTTTTTTCTTGTTTTTTACGTCTAAGAATAAATTATCTTTAAATGGAGAAACCGATAAATAATTTTATGATTTACGTCACTTATAGTGATATTTTTAATGTATAGTCTGTTTTCGTAAGAATGTAAGCAATTTAACATTTATATAAAACTATATATCATCTAGGAAAAATATATGATAAAAATCAGATATTCGGAAATATTTTATCGATCTGAACGTAAGAATATTATAATTATAACAAGATGCACATGTAATCGGTTATATATAAAAAAATACAAATTTATTTTTACATATAAATGTTCTGTTTCAGGTTAAATATCTGAATAATTATTTGCAAAAAACACGATTAATCACATTTAAAAAATTAACAATAATCAAATCGGTTATATATATAAAAAGATACAAATTTATTTTTATAAATATAAATGTTCTGTTTCAGATTAAATATCTTATTATTTGCAAAAAACACGATTAATCACATTTAAAAAATTAACAATAATCGGTTATATATATAAAAAGATACAAATTTATTTTTACATATAAATGTTCTGTTTCAGGTTAAATATCTTATTATATGCAAAAAACACGATTAATCACATTTAAAAACTTTTAACAATAATCAAATATCTCTACAATATTTTTACAACCGAAAATATTGTAGAACCGACTTGATTAAAGTCATATAAAAATTTTATTTATAATATATTAATAAGTAGCATAAGAAGAAAAAAACACGATGTAACTATGTAACCTGATCGTAGGGGAAAATGCAAAAAATAGAAATCCAATTAAGATTCCTCGCCGCTATCTAGTAAAATCACATTAGTCAAAGATAGACGTATATAATTCGCTTCGGTATTTATCTGATAATTATGCGTGGACTCTTGTAGTTATAACAAGATATGAAAATCGCACTGCAAATTACCAATGTATATGAACTTTCACAGCCATAATGATTTGCCATCCGTTTGCCATACGTAGCTATAGAAAAATTATATGATCGTATGATAACTTGTCGCATCGAGGACACATGAACAACAACGATCAGTCATTGGTACAAAAGTCATTCGCTCTCTCTCTCTGAAAATGATTTATAAATATTAGAAATATTTATGTATATATATATATAAAATTACATAAATGCTGTTGCTAAATGCATAAATGCATTAAGTTAGAAGACACTTCACTAAGGCCTTGTATTGACACACATTGAGTATTAATTTTTATTACAAGATGTAAAGGATTATTTTTTATATATAAATAAATAAAATTTTTTATATATTTTCTTTATATACAAATAAATTTTTTTTTATTTATATATATATAAAAAATTATATATATATAAAAGGATATATATATATATAATATATAATATATAATAATATTTTATATATATATATATATATTATAAGTATATATATATATATATATATATATATATATATAAAAGGATATTACACGAGATATCTTTCTGTATGTAAAAAATTTTATCTTATATAAATAAATTAATCTATGATTTTATTTTTTATTTGAATCTTTTAAAATGGATATTTGATAAAAATATAAACGTTAAATATATCCTTACTATTTTAGTATACTGTAAAGCTATTGCATTTTTATCGCGGCTGCTTATACATTACTCTATCGATTTAAAATAAAAAATATCTTGCATTTTAACGCACGACATTCTTATCGTAGCGTACTAGAAAAAATGAGACTTAATTCGTTTATCTTTAACATTATTATTCTCGCGTGAATCAGCAAGACAAACGATTTTCTTTTCCATCCTTCGCTTGCAGCTCGTTCAATTGCAGAGAAGGTACTCGCGACTTAAGCCATTTTCTCGCGTTATGCGAGACACTGCTGATTATGCATGTTTACCAGGTAAATATGAAATCGAGGTAGGATTTCCGAAGAATAACCAGCAAGTACGAGGATGTTAACGATCATGCGTGCTCCTTTAAAAATGAGAACGAAAAACAGATTTCCTCGGCTTTACAGGATTTTTTTAGCGATTCCAATCGCGATCATACGCGCCGCAAGAAGAAGACGCGCAGGACTCATGCGAGCGGAAAAGTGACTTAAGTGGATAGCAATTGCTTTAATTGCAGACGAGAATTTTGCCAGTCGGACGGTACATGATAGCTCGCGATTATTATCACGCGATTAACCGGTCGTGCCGCCTCGAACTTCCCGTTTCCCGCGATATGTGCATTTCGAAGGGGTGTGCACTGTAATTCACCGTAGTACGAGATGAGATAATCACAAGGCGAAAAGTTCTTTTAATCGCGTGTTGATTATCGATCGTGCATAGAAGGCGAGAAGGATATTTGTTAGCTTGTTTCGGCAATTCACGCGAGTAAATAATTACAGTTGTTAATAAAATGGCACCATATGATTACGGAATTAATTTTTCTTATGAATTCATGAACTTTTGCTTTTAATAATAGATAATAATAATAATAATAATAATAATAATAATTTATCTTTTACCATTATTCTTTATGATATAATTTTATTAAAATATGTAACGTTATTCGTGACATTATTCGGATAAATTATTCTAAGAATATAAATACGATATTTTTTTATGTATATAGACATGCAATACTCATATGTTCCGGTTAAATCAACTTTTATAGACACTCGATATAAAAATAAATTTTTTCTCGTAAGTAAAAATATTTGCGATTGTAAATACGAATTATATAATACATAAATTAGCAAATAAACGCGTGAGCGAGTGCAAAAGTTTGTAAATCCTACACAACTTTATTATCAAAAATGGTTTCTTCAAAAATGAACAATTTTTCGAATTTAATTTTTTTTAATCAAATAATTTAATCATTTACGTTTATGCTCAGACTCAGAATTCTATAATTTGTGTTTGCTTTACTTTTATGATGAGGCCCAAACGTGCAAGTCCTCACTATTCAAAAATTCAAATATGCTTGCATCAAATGTATGCTCGCATCAAATGTATGCTCGATCACTTGCCATCTAAAGTTGCTACACCTAACTTAAATCTAATTTAAACTTAATGAATTGAAACTTAAGTGAAACTTAATTTAAACTTAACTTAAACCTAACTTAAACCTAAATTAAATCTAACTTAACTATACTGCTGTAATTCGTTCTTGGCATGTTATAATGTACCAAGTATATTTTCGTTCACGAGAAATAACTCCTATTTGACTCCATCTAGTGTATGAAAACAGTATTTTTGGGGATGGAGATATTCAACGCTTGTGTTACATTGTTGCCCGTTATATCTATTTTCATCTAAATGTATTCTTATTTATGTGCTTAATAATAATCCCTAAAAGAAATTTTGTAAGCGAAAAGTTTTGCAATTTTTTTACTGGAATATTTTTCTCATTATTTGATGTATAAAAGAATTAAGAAAAGATAACTAAAAAAGGAATATTTTACATAATTTCCGTATTTTACGTCAAAATATAGAAGAAAATATGAAAATTCGTATATATAGTCATTTTACTGATTTTAATGATAAATTTTATTAATTTTTATACACATAATGTACGATTTGATTATGTGTAAAGATATTCTAGGAGTTTGTTTATGTAAATATGTGTATATTTCGTTGTAGTTGTGGAGAAAAATGATACAGAAAATTAAATATCATTGAATCTTGTCTTCTATTCTTATCACCCTATTTTTAAAAATATTCATATTCTTAACTAATTGTGTAGTTAATTAGACACGAGGACAATCTAGAAGAAATAGATGAAATCTACACTTTATATATTGACATAAAAAGTTACATGACCTTCCAAATTACAGAGTACTTATATATATGTCAAAGTGTGTGCGATCCGTTTGATCGATTAATACGATCGAGTTACGTTTTATTCCTTGAATACGAATAGATCTCGAATAGTACATCAATGTTTTTCTGACGTCTCATTAAAAATAAAATTTATGGATATGACATATTATATACATAATGTGATGATAAATTTATCTGTTCTGAGAACAGCAACTTTTTTGAAATCTGTACAACTGATCTAGTCGCCTTCGTTTTTGAATTTTACGATTTATGTTTGCTTCATTTTTATGTTGGGGCCCGAACGTGCAAGTCCCCAAGTTCTTCAAAAATTTGAACATAAGTTCTTCAAAAATTAAAGTCTTAAAACTTTACAAAACCATCTTATCTATTAACGATCGTTATCTTATCTATTAACTATTGTTGTGAATAATGAATTTAAAGCTAACTTAAATCTAACTTAAACCTAAACTTAAATTTATGCTGATAATTCATTTCTGATATATTATATAGGATATCAAGTATATTTTCGTTTACGAGAAATAATTCTTATTTGACTCCATCTAGTGTACGAAAAGAGATACAATTTAACACAAGCATTGAATGTGAACTCTATATGTTTTCATACACTAAAAGAAGTCGAGTAGGAATTATTTCTTCTAAAAGAAAATAGGTTTGTTACATTATAATACAAGAATGAACTGTATCCTGGACGCCAAAGGCATTCAGAGCTATAAATTATTATTTATATTTGCATTATTTTCACAGTATAATTTAAATATTCGAGTTTTCATACATTTTCAAAAATTGGAATTGATATTAATAATGCTTTATAATTCGTGTTATAATTTGTATATTATAATCAGCAAAAAATATTTTTATATAAGAAATAATTTGTAACTTTATCTAGTATATAAAAAGAATTGATTTAATTAAGACACATGTATATATATAAAGTCTATTGTGAAAGCTTATGTACCTTAATTAATGCGATAGAGTTATAAATAATGATTAAATTTGCAAAATATATTATAGAATAAAATACTTTGCTAAAGATTATTCTTAAACGTAGCTTTTTGTTTCTACGAAATTCTTTCCCATTATTTAATATATAAAGGAATTAAAATAAGATAATTTGAAAAAGAATATTTTATAAAATTTTCATATTTTACGTCAAAATATGAATATGTTAAAATATAGAATATGAAATAATTCGTATATATCATCATTTACTAATAATTTTTTTTTCATTCTTATACACATAATATATGATTTGATTATGTGTGAAGAAATCTGTTAGTCTGTTTATGTTAATATGTGTACATTTCGTTGTAATTGTGAAGAAAAATGGCACAGAAAATTAAATCATTGAATCTTTTTTTCTATTCCTATTAACCAATCTTTAAAAATATTCTTAACTAATTGTGTAATTAATTAGACACGGGGTAGTCTAAAGGAAATTGATAAAATCTACACTTTATATATTGACAAAGTTACGTGACTTCCGAAATTACAAAGTACTTATATGTCAAAGATTAATACGATCGAGTTACGTTTTATTCGTTGAATACGAATAAATCTCGAATAGTACAGCAATGTTTTTTTGACGTCTCATTAAAATTAAAATTTATGGATATCATATATTATATAGATAATGTGATGATAAATTTATCTGTTCTGAGAACAGCAACTTTTTTGAAATCTGTACAACTGGTCTAGTCGTCTTCGTTTTTGAATTCTACGATTTATGTTTGCTTCATTTTTATGTTGGGGCCCGAACGTGCAAGTCCCCAAGTTCTTCAAAAATTTGAACATAAGTTCTTCAAAAATTGATTATATATATGGGTTTTGTTATAGTTATGGTTATTATTATATATGCATGAAATATAATTCTAAAACTAACTTAAATCTAGCTTAAGGCTAACTTAAATCTAACTTAATTATACTTGTGTAATTCGTTTCTGCTATCTTATAATGTATCAAATATATTTTCGTTTACGAGAAATAATTCTTATTTGACACCATCTAGTGTACGAAAACAGTATCTTTAAAGATCGAGATATTCAATGCTCGTGTTACACTGTTCTCGGTCATATATATTTTGATATGAACGTATCCTTATGTGTGTGCCTAATAATGGTATTTGAAAGAAATTTTATAAGCGAATTTATAAGCGATGAAAAGTTTTACAATTTCATTGCTTTTCGAATATTAGAAATATGATGTTTTTTGTACATACATCTTTGTTCATTTTTAATATGTAGATATAATTTCGCTTACTCAAGATATTTAATTTTTTTGTAAAGATCGAAACTATTTTACAATAATTAGATCGATTGTTTCTGACTTGAAAAACCGTATGAAGTTGGGTAATGATTTCATCTCTAGTCCAATAAAAGGAAATGTGATTGAGAACGATTTAACACAATCGTAGCGTACACTATCTTTAAACATATTGTTTTCATACACTGAATGAATTCAAGTAAGATCATTTCTTGTAATCGAAAATATGTTTGTACATTATAATACAGAAACAAATTGCATTAACGATAATTAGAATAGTAATTGTTAATAGTAATTAATAATATTATGATTATAATTATAATAGCTCATAATTATAATATAGACATAACGTGGCATTTAACATTTAACTTTTTTGTATGTTATAACTAACAAAACATACTTTTAAATATGAGAAACTATTTACGTCTAGTTTGCGTATGAAAATTGACACATAATTAATAATTATATATATAATCTTTTCTAGTTACGTTACTCTTTGTACTAGATGGACATAAACATTTAAAGAATTTTGCCAATCGACAGTACATGATAATTCACGATTATTATGGTGAATTAGCCAGTCGTGTCGCTTCGAGCTTCCTCCTTGGGGCGTACATTGTAATTCTCTACAATATGAGATGCGATAATCGCAAGGAGAAAAGTTTCTTTCGCATGTTGATTTTGTATAGAAGGTGAGAAGGATATCTGTCAGTTCGTTTCGGCACTTTATACGACTGAATAATTACAATTGTTAGTGAAATGGCAGTATATGATTACGGAATTAATTTTTCTTATGAATAATTTTTCTTATGAATTTTTCCTCTGATGTGTGTGAAACAATGAATCGGTGCCAATTGTTTCCCAGAGATAAAAATTTTTTATTAGTAGAAAGTATTTCATATTAATTAAAGATAGTGAATATTCATTATAAGAAATATAATGATTGTTTCATTAATGCATTAAAACGCATTAATTATTTTTGTAATTAATATATTACAATATTTTGCGCTAAAGAAAATTATTATTTAATATATACATTACAGATATAACAGAATTAGCGTATGTTATTTTTATTTGTTAGCTTAATTTTCAGTATTTAATTAATAATCATGAGAAAGCTAATTATAGAATAACATACCTTTGGCGCAAAAAAAAATTCAGTATTTTACCATTTTTTTAAAGAAGTAATCGCGTCTCTAAATTTTATATATAAATATTATATAACTTTATAAATAATAAATAATAAATTATATATAAATTATATTACTTATAAATTATATATAACTTTAATACAAATAACAGTCCATGTATAACTCGCCAAATAAGTACTAGCGGTCGACATTTTATTGGAAGTAAAGAAACATAAATAGTGTTTAATATGTCTCAATTTAAGCGAGGAAAACAATTAACGAATTGCGACTACGAGACGCGCCGATTGTTTTTAGCACATAAGGCTATCTTGTCTGTTACAGCTGATTATTAAGACTTTTTTCCAATGTTTTTTAGAATTTTATTTCTTACGATTGTTTTCTGGAACTCAGTTTGCTTTATTACACGAATATCAAATTTATTTTACAAAACATTTTGCAAAAATGGTGCGACTTAGAATCAATTTCATCAACTCTTGATGGACCAGTCTCCATGTCGTCACGTCGAGTCAAAGCTCAAACGAACTGATAACTGAGCTATATACGATTCATTAAGAACGACCATACCATAGGCTGTTGCAATCAGGAATGAAAATAGGAGTTTGTTCAATCACAAATATCACGGTGCGATCAAACATCGCCGATAAAATCAATGATTTGTTAACTATTACTTGCTGAGAAGAACGATATATAATAACATAAAATTGAGCGAGGAAATAAAGAAAACGAAAAGATGGAGATAACGCACAATAAATATATTTACAAATTAAAATAAACAGTTTTCTATACTAGATATATTTTCTTCCAACGGATTTAATTTCTCGATCGAGATCTAAAGATAAATTAAACATAAACGAATACGTAAACTATTAGTTTTTATAGATTTCATATGTAATTGTGACGCTCGTAAAATGCAATTTTCTATTAAATTATATCGAATTATTTATCTAAATCTTTTTTTACACATTTACTTTATGATACTTTATGACGTCCTTTATTTATTAAAAAAACGCAGATTAGTACCAACGCATATTTTTTCGTTTGTAATATAAAATTTTTAATGTTAAAAACAAGTTGCTCTTAAAAACAAGTTGCTCTTAAAAACAAGTTGGCATTACCATTTTTAAATCCTGTTTCTATAGATGAATATTATGAGAAATTGTGACCGCAAACCGCTACATTAACTAAAGTGCAAGCTATCGCCGGTGCTGACATGGCATTAATGTTCATGGCGTGTCATTTCCTGTTTGAGATTTTTTAAGACTTCTATCCTTTCTTGGATATACGATTTAATTGACATCAATCGCTTCAACGGTTATAAATGTTTTCCCCGGATTATTACAGTAATAACTACTTCTTTATAGCATCTATAAATTTTATGCAATGGTTACATGACAATTAGACGTCCAAACAACTAATATAAATAAGGCTGTAACCATTACATTTGTAAAAAAAATATCCATATATTTTTATGATACCATGAACAATCATTATTCAATAATGCTTTTATGATTTATAAAGGATTCTAAGAAGCAGTTATACTTTGTCCATCACGAATGCACTTATCGAAATTACATAATTATATAACCAATATTGTGTAATCATGTAAAATATCAGCATTGTCGTCATTTTATAAATCAAGAGATATTTGCGATTCGATAAAAATTTTCTTATTTTAAGTACGCACTTAAAAAAACTGTGACGATTTGAACTTGACACCTGAAATTTTGATATTGTAATTGTCAGCACGTTAGGCACGTGTCTCTCTTGAAATCGTTTGCATTATTATTCTGTACATGATTATTAATTTCCTGTTTGTATCATCATTTTAATTGATAAAAAATGTTATCGAGTTAGATTTATAATATTGAAACTACGCTGAAATTGTGTTATTTCCGCTATCAATATAATGTATGTAGAAAATAAACACACACAAAGATAAACAGAAAATATTTAGAAATTTACTTATTATCATTTTTTTATAGATTTAATCATCGCAATGTTTTTTAAGAATCGAGAGCATATAATTATTGCATACGAATTCACGACAGTTTTATAACTTTGTGCGTATATCTATAAATCAATATTAATATTTCTTTATTAGACATCTTTCTCTTTTTATTAAGTGATATGTGCAGATGAGATTCTTTTTTTCACGTACAAGGGAGAACCTTAATAAAACAAAGAATTTATATATTGTCAAATGGAAATATAGAGAAAAGAAAAAGTATAATAAATAAATAAATATATATTGTATTTATAATTTTCATAATTAGAGCGACAGGAATATCTTAATTAAACGTATTTTACCAAGAGTGAAGGAATTATTATTTTTAAAAATACGATAAAAATACGATGTCATATTGCTATTGTGCAAATAATGGAATTTCAGTTGAAAACATGATATTGAAATTACGAGTCCACGAATCTGCATGCGTTATATGTTTTTATCGAAACGAATTTTGTCTTCGCAGAAATGACGCCTCGAAGATGCGTTAATGGATAACGGTTAAAGCCGCTTGGCTGATGCGCATATTCATACATTAATGTCGACTCAACAATGAAAGAGCGAAGAAGCATTTCGCGATACACGCACACATGCACGCATATACGCAAGCGATTCGAACAGCGTAGCACATCGCGTGGGTTGATAAAGCCACCGCCGCCAAGCAGTCTGGCATTTCTCTTTTCCCTCGTCTCTCGTTCCCTGTCGTTTCCCTACGAAAGTCTCTTCTATCTTTCCACTCTGACTCGTCTGCCGACTCTGTTTTTTCCCGTTTTACGTCAGATACGACGCAACGCTGCACATTCGCGCGTTTACATCTCGTCTTCGTCATTAATTACGCGTGACCGATTATCTATTACCTCAACGCGCCAAGACTCTTATCGAACATCACGTCAAGTTTTCTCCCTCTACATTTTTTTTCCTGCACAATTCCCTTGATGCGATAAAATTGTACCTATGATTGATTTGTATAAATGATTATTATAAGTATTTTGCTGGACTATACATGTATCGACGAGAACAATTCACAAACTTTTACTCTTAATAATGGGGATAATAATAATAATTTATCTTTTATCATTATTCTTTATATAATTTTATTAAGATGCTCTTGACTTATTCAGGTAAACTTACAATCGGTTAAGATTATTTTAAGAATATAAATGCGATATTTTTTACGTGTCGATGTACATATATATTCAATACTCGTATGTCCCGATTAAATCAACTTTTATACACACTTGATATAATTAGATATAAATTTTTTCTCATAAATAAAAATATGACTAAATTCTTACGATTTTCAAATACGAGTACACGATTTGTGTGATACATAAATTAGCAAATAAGTGTAAGTAAGCGAGCGGAAAAGTATCAATTTATAAAATTTGTGCAACTTCGTTATCGAAAGCGATTGTTTCGAAAGTGATCAACTTTTCAAGTAATCTAATCTGAATATCTACGTTGTACTCGGAATTCTTTAATTTATGTTTGCTTCATTTTTTGTTGGGGCCCGGACGTGCAAGACCCCAAGTTCTTCGAAAATTTGAACATAAGTTTTTCAAAAATTCATGTAATATGTCATTAAAGAGTGGAAAGGAAATATAAAATACAATATATCAAATTTAAAGCTAACTCAAATCTAGTTTAAACCTAACTTAAATCTAAACATCAATTTATGCTGATAATTCATTTCTGGTATATTATATAGTGTATCAAATATATTTTCCTTTACGAGAAATAATTCTTATTTTTGACTCCATCTAGTGTATGAAAAGAGATATAACCGAAAACAAACGTAGCTTTTTGTTTCTACGAAATTCTTTCCCATTATTTAATATATAAAGGAATTAAAACAAGATAATTGGAAAAAGAATATTTTATAAAATTTTCATATTTTACGTCAAAATATGAATATGTTAAAATATAGAATAAGAAATAATTCATATATATCATCATTCACTAATAAATTTTATTAACTTACATACAAATAATATACAGATAATATATGATTTGATTACGTGTAAAGAAATTCTGTCAGTCCGTTTATGTTAATATGTGTATATTTCGTTGTAGTTGTGGAGAAAAATGACACAGAAAATTAAATATCATTGAATCTTTTCTTCTATTCCTATCACCCTATCTTCAAAAATATTCATATTCTTAACTAATTGTGTAGTTAATTAGACACGTGGACAGTCTAGAAGGAATTGATGAAATCTACACTTTATATATTAACATAAAAAGTTACGTGACTTTCCAAATCACAGAGTACTTATATGTCAAAGTGTGCGCAATCCATTTGATCGATTAATACGATCGAGTTACGTTTTATTCGTTGAATACGAATAGATCTCGAATAGTACATCAATGTTTTTCTGACATCTCATTAAAATTAAAATTTATGGATATCATATATTATATATATAATGTGATGATAAATTTATCTGTTCATTTCTCAGAACAGCAACTTTTTTTAAATCTATACAACTGATCTAGTCATCTTCGTTTTTGGATTCTACGATCTATGTTTGCTTCATTTTTATGTTGGGGCCCGAACGTGCAAGTCCCCAAGTTCTTCAAAAATTTGAACGTAAGTTCTTCAAAAATTGGAGCAGTATTAAAACGAGTGTATTTAAATCTAACTTAAATCTAGCTTAAACCTAACTTAAATCTAGCTTGAACCTGACTTAAACCTAAACTTAAATTTATGCTGATAATTCATTTCTGGTATATTATATAGGGTATCAAGTATATTTTCGTTTACGAGTAATAATTCTTATTTGACTCCATCTAGTGTACGAAAGAGATATAACCGAAAACAATTTAACACAAGCATTGAATGTGAACTCTATATGTTTTCATACACTAAATGAGGTCGAGTAGGAATTATTTCTTCTAAAAGAAAATAGGTTTGTTACATTATAATACAAGAATGAACTGCATACGGGACGCCAAAGGCATTCAGAGCTTTAAATTATTATTTATATCTGCTTTATTTTCACAGTGGAACTCAAACACGCAAGTTTTCATACATTTTAAAAAAAAGGAAATGATATTAATGATGTTTTATAATTCGTGTTATAATTTGTATATTATAATCAACATCTTAATTAATGCGATAGAGTTATAAATTATGATTAAATTGTCAAAATATATGATAAAATAAAATACTTTGCTAAAGATTATTCCTAAACGTAGCTTTTTGTTTCTACGAAATTCTTTCCCATTATTTAATATATAAAGGAATTAAAATAAGATAATTGGAAAAAGAATATTTTATAAAATTTTCATATTTTCAAAATATGAATATGTTAAAATATAGAATATGAAATAATTCATGTATATCATCATTTACTAATAATAAATTTTATTAACTTACATACAGATAATATATGATTTGATTACGTGTAAAGAAATTCTGTCAGTCCGTTTATGTTAATATGTGTATATTTCGTTGTAGGTGTGGAGGAAAATGACACAGAAAATTAAATATCATTGAATCTCTTCTTCTATTCCTATCACCCTGAAAAAAGCAACTTTTTTGAAATCTATACAACTGATCTAATCGTCTTCGTTTTTGAATTCTACGATTTATGTTTGCTTCATTTTTATGTTGGGGCCCGAATGTGCAAGTCCCCAAGTTCTTCAAAAATTTGAACATAAGTTCTTCAAAAATTATATTGTACTTCAATATTAATACTCATATCATAAAAACTTAAAACTAACTTAAATCTAGCTTAAAGCTAACTTAAATCTAGTTTAAATCTAACTTAAACCTAACTTAAACCTAAACTTAAATTTATGCTGATAATTCATTTCTGATATATTATATAGGGTATCAAGTATATTTTCGTTTACGAGAAATAATTCTTATTTGACTCCATCTAGTGTACGAAAAAAGATATAACCGAAAACAATTTAACACAAGCATTGAATGTGTACTGTATCTCTAAAGATTTGTTTTCAAACACTAAATGAAATCGAGTAGGAATTATTTCTTCTAAAAGAAAATAGGTTTGTTACATTATAATACAAGAATGAACTGTATACAGGACGCCAAAGGCATTCAGAGCTATAAATTTGCTATTATTTATATTTGCATTATTTTCACAGTGGAATTTAAATATTCGAGTTATCATACATTTTCAAAAATTGGAATTGATATTAATAATGCTTTATAATTCGTGTTATAATTTGGATATTATAATCACCAAAATATATTTTTATATAAGAAATATATTTTTATATAAGAAATAATTTGTAACTTTATATAAAAAGAATTCATTTAATTAAGATATATGTATATATATAAAGTCTATTGTGAAAGCTTGTGTACATCTTAATTAATGCGATAGAGTTATAAATCATGATTAAATTGTCAAAATATATTATAGAATAAAATACTTTGCTAAAGATTATTCTTAAACGTAGCTTTTTGTTTCTACGAAATTCTTTCCCATTATTTAATATATAAAGGAATTAAAATAAGATAATTGGAAAAAGAATATTTTATAAAATTTTCATATAATTCACTAAGATATCTAATTTTGCAGTGTCAGTCATTTCTGTAATAGTAAAATTTTACCTGATATATTAGTATGAACAATACTATTTTCACCTGTAAGTGTTAATTTTTATTTTCATAATCATGTATATTACGAATAAAATTTTTACTATTTTCTTCATTAAATCCATTATTTGAAAGATGTATTCTCAGACATTTACGAATGATGCTGATCAAGATGCACTTATATTTTTTACTTCTCTAAGAAGTCTCAGAATTATGAACTCTATGAAATAATCTATCATTGATAACAAAATGTAAATGTAATTGTAATTTGTTTTAGAATGAAAAAGATAATATTTATTTAAATTAATTACTTTATTAATTAATTTTTTTACTTTATTATTTTTTACTTTATTTTTTACTTTTTTTTTACTTTATTAATTAATTTTATTTAAATTAATTACAGATAACGTCTGAATTTTATTAATATTAAATATTATTAAATATTATTAAATATTATTTTAATAAACGCCATCTCATAAATATATCGAGCGCTATTATCACGCGAAATTTCAAAACTTTGGAAATTATCATTCGACTCACGGACGAACGCGCTGCAAAATCATCGAGTCGTTAAACTGACTGATAAAACTGCCACGAGAGATATTTCGGTGTATTCTCTTTTTGTTCTCATCATTTTTGTACCTCGTAATTTCTAACTTATCTTATTCGGGGCCCTTGATGTTCGTTGCAGGAAGTGGGAACGAGGGGTGGAATGCTATTCTTTTCCCCCTTTCCCCATCCTCTTCCTTTTATCACATTCTTCTCGCGAGCAGAGCGCGTTCATTCATTCGTGGTCCTCGAGATCCCATTCGGGATCTAGTGATACGATCTTCATCTCTCTCGTAGCTGTCGAGGCGGGCTGTGCTCTCTCAGGAAGAGATCTTTCCCTCGAAATCTCTCCGATCTCTCGACCGAACAATAACCGCCCACACGTCGTCGCGGCATCGTGTACCCGGTGCTCTCCTCATTCCTCATTTTCACGCTTCGCGGACAGTCGTCCCGGCATGGCTTCGACGCGCCTTTTATCCTCCGCTCTTCATCGTCCGTGACTCTGATCTTATTGTACTGACGAAGGAAAGCTGTTGTCAACGATCTTCAGAAACACAGCCAGCCACAAATTGTGTCGAGAGCAATATCTTGGAAATTAGGATCAACGCTTATCGGCTCTTTGTGTTACTAGTAGAACAATTTGTTGCACTTATAAAGCATTTAATAATGAAACTTAAGTAAATCAAACATGGTATTCACTTAAAATTGGAAAATTAAAAATTTACCGGTAAATTTTTGAAAGCAAATAAAATCTTTCTTTAAGCTCATTATATAAATTCTTTTCTCTGAGTAGTATGAAGTTTAACGTTACAAGTTTGATGTTGCCTAGGCAAATTAATTAAATTTATCAAAGTTAAACTATTTCTTTAGTTAACCGAAAGTTTAAAAAAAAATTAATTAAAAAGATTAAATAAAGATCCTTTGATTTAGAGAATATTCTATATGTATATAGCTTAAAGTTTTTCATTCAAAATTTTATACGTAACATATGAAAATTCTAGTAAGTGTTAATGATTTTTGCATTCTTGTTTCTTATTTGAGGCGCATATCATTTAGCATGAATTGTACAAAATAAACAAAAGATGAAAATTTAATTAATACATGTATACCACATCTGACGGATTTGTATAATTAGTCGACAAAATGTATGTTATCAAAGCGGATGCAGGAAGCAGTCATCACATCATCAATGCACACCATGCAGATATACACATGGATATACAATGCGAGACAGGAAACATTTCTTGCGTTAAATTTGCCCAATCCGGTGTGCTCATTACGAGTGTCAATTGTATCTCTTACAGTTACAATCAAGTTGCAATAAAAATAAGACGCGCTTGATACCTTCTAAATATATTACCATTGAACTAGTGCAAAAAAGTCAAATAAAATATTAATAAATATTATATAAAAAGGAATAAGTATAGAAATAAAAGGAATAAATTTTTAAATATGTAAATATTTTGATAAATTATGTGAATTGTATACAAATTGTATATAATTGCATAAATTAGCATGGAATCATAAACAGAATATTATGATGAATAACTTGATTTTTTGAATAATTTTTCCTTTACACAATAAACATGTAATAACAAGTACAATCGCATTGATTACGTACGAGACTTCTTTTTTTCTTCTATTCTTTTTTTTTAATATTCTGTTTCCATTTCTGCAGAAATTTTTAAAAATTTCTTCAACCGATATTTCGCACATTTATACATATAATTATATATACTATAACGGAAGTTTCTCAGCATCTGTATTTGACAATAAGGAATTGAGGTCTTTTTTGCAAAACTAATTGCGATATTAAGCAGAGATATTAATAACAGAGTTGCGCTACGTTTCTAAAAGCACAAAATACAATTTAAAGACAATGAACAGATGCACCTTAATTGTATAAATAAATTGTACACACGTATATGGTATGTACAGATACTCGCGCATTGCGAAAGGTTTATGTACACGTGTGTGCTCGTTACATTATCTGATTGTGCTAAATTCAGCGCGCATTCGTTCCTACTGTTCTACCCAGGAAGTGACGTCAGATATATCGCGCAGCATATGTAAACCAAACGCACCATCAGAATTTACCACGTGTCAACGCGAGCACAATCATGCTCTTTGTTTATTCCTTTAAAATCATTTACCTCTGAATAGAGTAGAAGCACTAATTGATCTTCGCGATAATTTAATTCGTTCATCAGATTATTCTCGATACCAAGAGACACAAATAATTTTTATGCTTTTGTCTTAATATTGGATCAATAAATCTCGTTCTCGAGAGACTATTATTCACTCGAGAGATTCATCAAAATGAAGAATTAAAGTGTGGGTATCCGATAGAGATATAGATGATAGTATAGAAAAGTAGAACGCTTGCACGCGATGATCGGAACTGGTCATTATGCTATTGGGATGACAACCGCACAGCTGATTGTCAACGGTGAATTTTTTATGCACCTTCTTGACGTAGTAGTGTCAATAATAATCCACATGTCCACATAGACAATCGCATAATCTTCAGAGTATTTTTTCAAGAAATTCATGACTTAAAAGGGAAAATAGAAAGAAAAAAGGAAAATAAAACGTGATAAAGAATAAAGGAAAAGAGCTACACGAATCGTAAATTTTTATTTTTGACACATACTATCACATGTTAATATCAAAATTACAACACTGAGGAAAAAATTATCTTGAAATAAAAAAATTTTAGTTAACTCAAGAAAGCTATTTATTCGGTGGGTACTAATCACGTATTCACGTATGTATTCAAAACGTCTGTTTGCTTAAGTTAAGTATTTATTTACATATGTTTAAAAAATATGTATGCTTAAAAAAATATAATTTTTAATTAAATATTTTTATATTTTAATTTTACAAAATATTTATTAAAATGCATTTTTTATTCCCAAAAATTTAAAATTTTTTAATTTAAAAAAAATAATATATTTAATTTAATAAATAATAGTATATATTTTACGAAAACAGTATTAAAATATAAAAAATATATAAATGAAAATAATGTACTTAATATAAAACATGCATATTTAATTACAATTAAATGCTTTTGCTTAAATGAAATAAACAATTCCTTCCATTTAAAGCAAAAGTTTCAAGAAAACAAATTTATTTGATTTGAAAGAATTTTTCCTTCAGTGTACATAATTAATAGAAATAAAAGATGAAATAATCGAGGGAGATAGAAAGGCGAGAAAGAAAGAAGAATCTCTTAAGATATAATATACTATGCAGGGAATTAAACGCCAGTATTATTGCTGCGTTTAATGTCGTATTAATCAATTGATCTGTCTGGTCGTTATCGATTCAAGAGTCGACGCTGAGTGTCCAAGAGGGGAGCGTGATCATCCGATGACGAAGTCATTGTGAGAAAAATCGCAGCTCTCAGCTGCACGTGCGTGCACGCAATAATCGCGCGCGTTCACCGACTTGTTATTTGCACGGCCGACGATCATCCAACTCGCATGTCTCGATATCACAGACTACGGAGATACTCGCAGCCTATCATCATCAATCGAAGATCTTAAGAGATGAAAGCCTCGTATCAACGGATTGCCAGCAAAGGGAATCTGCATTAATGTAGATAATGTACAAGGGAGCGATTATTTAAACAAAAATTTAAAAAATAGAAAGTTTAAGATTTAAAAACTGAAGCAATTTCCGTGAACTAGAAAAAAAATTAAGATGTAGCATTAAAAATAAGGAAATCGATCACTAAGTCATCGATGCATTCTCCCTTGTGCATATGGCATATCTAGCTTTATTTGTAATTTTAGAGAAAGAAAGTTCTCATTAGATATTATTTATAAATATTTTTAAATTTATTATTTATAAATATAATTAATACGATATATCCGTTTTACACATGTTTGGCATATGTTATTTTTATCATTGATGAGCAAAATTTGATTATAAAAAATTTTCCTGATTCTGAAATGTTACGGAAACATTATTTCAATTCCTGAAAGCTATCAATCTTCTCTAGTTTTCGATAGATCGAAAAAAAAATTTTTTACGCTACCCACATCCTTCACACGATTTAAGTAAGCGTTCGTTTCCTCGAAGCATTCGACCTACACTCGACCAAGTAAACGCGTTGCGTTACAGATTAACACGCAAAATACGCACATGTAACATCCGTTTAATTTGCAACCCACTCGATCGTAAATATATATGGCGTACAAGCTCGAACAGCCATGATCCGAAGTAATTTTCGATATATCTTAAATGAATTATGTCGACAAAGAAAATGGATAAGGTGGGCAATTACGAAGCGAAGATTAATTGAATTTAAATATACTCTCGAATTCTTTTTCTGTCAAACAGTTTGAAATATTATTGAGGCAAGCATGTCTCAAATGTACATACAATAGTCAATCTTATTTTCATATTTTCCATGCCTGAAATCGAAACAATTGGAAGAATGATTATCTTATATTTTTGAAAGGATATTTATATACATTATCATTGTTATTAAAAGTATAGGTTTGTGAATTGTCGATAAATATATAACTCCGTCACAAAATGCTTACAATAATGCAAATTGTTCCTTTCGAATTTTATTAAAATATTAATATATACTACTGCAATTTATAAATTTACACATATGTACAAACATGTAGATTAGTTTCGGAGATAAAATATAAAAGATAAAATATCGGAGTTAAAGCTAAAATCATGAATTTAAAATTAAGCGTTATTGTTTCTGATGATCAATTTTCAGTATATTCTTATATCTGTTATTCTTATATCTGTTATATATTTACTCGACGTACAAAAACGCATGTGTTATCAGTTAGCGAAAATTAATATGGAATTACACAAGTCGCGACGAATAGTCTACATACGAGTGAATGATATCGCTTTGACATTTGATTTTTACAGCTATCTGTTGTTTACATCACACATATGCAAATACGTAGCTATTAATATACTTCATCTTATTTGGTAATCAGTATTCAGTTCAGTTATAAGCATTCTTTTGTTCTATACAAGTTGGTTTTAAACTTAATTTAATTTGATCTAGTCATCTTCGTTTATTAGCTCTACAATTTATGTTTGTTACATTTTTGTGTTGAGGCCCGAACGTGCAAGTCCCCAAGTTCTTCAAAAATTTGAACATAAGTTCTTCAAAAATTTTGTTCTTCAATATTTATTCAGGCAATATTAGGCTTAAAACTAACTTAAATCTAGTTTAAACCTAACTTAAATCTAACTTAAATCTAAATGAAACTTAAATGTATATTGATAATTCATTTCTGGCATAATATATAGTGTATCAAGTATATTTTCGTTTACGAGAAACAATTTCTATCTGACCCCATCTAGTGTACGAAAACAATATCTTTAGAGGTACAGATATTCAAAGTTCGTATTATTCTGTTTTCGGTCATATTATATTCATATGATGATATCTAATAATAATGATATCTAAAAGAAATTTTGTAAGCGAAAAATTTTACAATTTTGTATTGCTTAAACATGAATATGTTTTTTTGTAAATATGTATTTTGCTCATTTTTAATATATGCATATATAATTTCGCATACCCAAAATATCTAAAATTATTTTGTAAAGACGAGGCAAAAATTATTTTACAAAAATTGCTCGATTATTTCTTACTTGAAAAACTGTATGAAGTTGGATAATGATCAATGTAAAATTTATCAATGTTACATAATTATATTTCTGATTATTATTTGTTATAAAAGATTATAAACTTCATTTCTTTCATTTTCATTCACATATTATATACGAAGCGAGCAATGCTGAGACTGTGTTCTCTCGGGCTACGCTCGATTACAAAATTTTATTCCAGTTTTTTCAAGTCTACTCAAATAATCTAATCATCTTCGTTTATGCTTAAAGTTCTATAATTTATGTTTGTTTTATTTTCGTGGTGAAGTCCGGACATGCAAGTCCCCACTTTCCAAAAATTTGTTATCGTGTATGAATCTCTAGACCAACTAGCTAAGAAAAATATTTTCAAGATGATAACTCGTGTCTTATAATCTATCAAACAGACTTTTTTCGTTTTTCGTTTACGAGAAATAATTCTTACTTGACTTCATGTAGCATATGAAAAGAGTTATGATTTAATACAAGCATTGAGAAAGAGAACTCTATATATATTGTTTTCATACATTAGATGAGATCAAACAGATTATTTCTTGTAAACGAAAATATGTTTGTTACATTATAATACAGAAACGAATTGCATCAGTAGATTTAATATATTTAGTTTTAGTAATTTTAATTAATTATATAAGTTGAAGCATATTAATTTAGTTGAACAATATGCGAAGTATTTACAAATTTTTGAAAATATACATAGATTTCAATGCTTGGATCCCTATGACACGTGAATCAAATATTAATTAGAATTATGTAGAATTCTGAACACGAACGAAGTTGACTAGATCAAAAGTAGATTTCGATATCTTATTTTTCAGGCAATCGCTTTTGACGATTAATTGAATAAAATATTGAATAAAACTTAAGGACCGATACTTTTTTTTTCGTTCACTTATGCATTTATTAATCGCAATATATTTGTGTTGCCGAATAACAATGTATTTATGTAGGAAATGCTTGATAAAACAGACTTTATACAGCTGTTGGGAACTACACGTAAAAGCGTGATATGTAAAATCAACGATTAATGAACATCCTGCAACTAAATTACACGTTACATTACTTTCGATTTGCACATATACCGCAAACGATGTATGCAAATATGTTAAAAACATTATTCGAGAGAATAATTATTTTATACTTGAAATTTTCAAAAACATAGAATATAAAAATCGAAAAGTTGAAAGAACATTAAGACTTAAAATCACATAATCTATATAAGTACTCTAATATTAAATGTTATATAACTACAGAAAAATTTTATCAGTTTTAAAAAAATATATCACATATTTATTTCTTACAAAATTAAAAGGTACACACAAATGTATGTAAGATGTTCACTATTTCTTTATAAAAATAAATGATTTAAAAATATATATAAATGTTATATATTAATATCTAATATAAATCTTATATAAGAATATAAATTTTATATTCTTATTTTATATATGAGAGAGCAAAATAATCTCGCAAACATTTATATAAGTTAATTTATAATCTCGCAAACATTTATATGTTATTTATATAAATTAAATCTTATATAAATGTTTGCGAGATTATTTTGCTTTCATATATAAAATAAGAAAAACTGATTGAATCGATAATTTTATTTCTTGCCTCGTCATCACCTCAAAACATCAAGATAATATTTCAGAGTTCTACGTTATTTATATTTGTTTTCATGAGAAGCCCAGGCATGCGAGTCGCCACACATTTTCAAAGATTGGAATTGAAATTAACATATCTTATAATTCGTACTTTATAATCAGCAAAATATATTTTTTTATATTGATGAGAAATAATTTATTTGCTCTATGCATAATATGCAGATAATAATTTATCTTTTATCTAGTATTCTTTTTGGTGTAATTCAAATGACATTTCTCTCAATACTGGAATACAAAATTTATTTGTGCGAAGGCGCTTGAAATTTTTATCAGTTATATAACATCCGTTACACTCCATTTACATTTACATTCGTTTCGGAATAAATTATTTTAATCTTTCTGATGAAGTAACGCAGGAAATCGTTTTGGAAGATCTAACATAGCAGAAATTGTAACGTGGGCACATCATTAATATATTAAAATCGGGTTTGTCACAACTTAGAAAAGCGATTAATCTATCGTGACGTATATATAAGCACATGGAAATATGAGATAGATTTAATATAGTGTTTCTTCATACACGATGTAAGAGCGATTATTTGGATCATTGTTTGTTTAAAAAATTTTTAAACTGAATGTCGTTATTAATCGTTATTATAACATGCTATTTTAATGTAAATAAATATTGGGAACATTATTATATTCATTATATGAAAAATAAAAATATTGGTAGAATAATTTTATTTTAAACAATAAAATAATGAAATAAAAAAAATAATTTGATGTTAACAAATTTTTTAATATAGAACTCTCTATTATAAACATTTTTTATATATATATTTATTTTTAATTACTTCTAAATAGGATTATTTTGAGAAGAAATAACATTATTTAAGAAGTGATGATCTATGTAGGATCTTTAGATTGTTAAATCTTATGAGTCATTTTTTATAAGATTTTAAAATAATTTCATGATGCAGCCTCTTTTGTCTTCCTAAACAATTTGTCCGAACAGAAGGAATCGCATTAATAATATCTCGAAAGTTTTGAAAAATAGAAATATATAGAATATGAGAAGTGAAATTGGAAAAATTTTAAATTGTATTGCACGAAAAAACGTATATGCGAGAAATAAGAGAATGTACGAAGAATATGACGTCGAAAGCGCTGCGATTTTCGTGAATAATATTCCTTCCTAGCATCCTCTCGAATCGTGGGAACACTTCTTCCAGCACCGTACATTTACTTGCCGTGCAACCGTCCGCGTCCATATTTGACTGTCTGCGAGAACACGCTCTAACATTCTTCCATCTGTTCAATCCGATCAGGCGTCGGGAATCTCTCCTCGTTCGATTTTCTCTTTTAGCTTCTACATATATGTTTCAAAATACTACGCTGCTCAGGTTTTCTTATGCGTCTCACGTGCAATCGATAAACGTTGTTAGGAACTTCTCTCATCACTGATAATAAAAAAATCCATAGTAAACTTCATCATAGTACTGTTTGTGAAATCTTTTCATCGATATTCTAGCCACGAGAAACCAACGGGAAATTTAATCATAAAAATAGTTAGTGTTCCGAGAAAGATAAATTAATGGACATAATGTAGGAGCTCTTGCATAATTAGTAATAAATATATAATAAGTTAAATTTTATTATAAGTAGTTTTGATTTATATTTATCAAATAAAAATAAAAATTGATGATATCGTGTAATTTGAATTCTAAACATACAATTAATCTTTAAATTACATTTGTAGAAAAAAAGTAGATTTTAATAAAATTTATCAAGCACATCCGTTGAAGAGTATAGCTTTATAAAATTCATAATTAAGGAAAAATGGACTTAATTGCATTATTAAAAATTTAAATAAAAATTCTTAAATATAAGATAAAATATAAGAATTTAGAAGAGACGAGAAATATACTGTCAACATTATGGAATAATAATTTAGACATATTTGTTAAATATTAATTAAATAAGTACGCATAATTTTACATAATTCCTGTCTTAATAATATACATATATTTAAATCAATAAAATTAATTTACATTTGCGCGATTATTTATCGCTCTTCTTTTATAGAGAATTCTCCGTAAGATTTCTGTGTATAACATGATGGAGTCAGTTATGGAACATGGGTCATGCGATTATAATCCTGTTCTTCGTTTCCATGGTTTATTAGGTCACGTAATTCTTTTTTGCACCTCTCATCTCTCATCTTTCATTCCTAAGCGGCGGGACGTGTTCCGAGTATGGTGTATCTGCTATTTAGTTAATATGATCACGTCCGGTCTCGGTTAAAGCCTTTGATGAGTATAACGTATCATCTGCGGTTAGTCACTAATCAAGAATCGCCAATAATGCGATCTGTTAATTGTTTTGCACGTACAGCGATCACGATGCGGATACATTTAGGTACGCATTATTAGAGATAATTATTACCCGCGTGCAGACCGCTCGTGGGCATTAAGGGATTACATGATAAATCTATTTCGATTTCGCAAGAATTTAATTCGCGATGCGCTTCGCATATTGACACAATTCCGTATAATCGCGAGATACTTGAATCGAGAATTATTTATATCCGTCTCACGATACCTATATTATGTTATATATTTTAGATATATTGTGTTAGATATTTAATTGTTTTTCATATATTAATAAGAATATATAATATATTTTAAAAAATATATCTGAAAGTAAAAATTTCTCGAATGTATTTCTTCGAAATAAATTTTTTTGGAGTCTGATTCTCGAAATGATTTGTTTTTAAATATATTGTATACGTTTAAGTTTTTATAATATAATACAGCTATCAGTACAAAATAATTAACATAAAATAAAACATTGACAATATTTACAAAGGTTTATAAATAATTGATAAAATGCTCATTTATCATTTATGAAATGAAATTCCTTATCGTACAGTTCTGAATATATCTAAGGGCATTTGATATAATTTTAACTCCGTTTTAAAATTAATCCAAAAATATAAATTATTGCATAATTTAAATCATTCTATATAATCTATATAATAACTTTTACTTTTATTAAAAGAATTACACACATCAATATTGCTTTTTACTTTTACGAGTTAATAAAGAACGTCTACAACTTGAGTATAAAATGTATCTCACGAATCAATTAGGTGCGATATATGAAGTGATAAAAAGCGCTGTTGAAATGACTTCTATGACAGCCAATTTTCTTTTCCACGTACAATTGCCTCGTCATCTGGTTTCTCTCGAACCTGAAGAGGTATGTTCTAAGTACGAGGAAAAGATTCCTTATTTTTCTTGTCCCATCACGATCCAATTACCGTCAGATGCACGCGTCCATTAACGCGTGTTTCGTTTCTTTTTTTCTGTTCCAGCCACAATCATGGTATGACACACTGGATTGAGGTAGCCAGCCTATAAACGCCGATTATCAGCCACCGCCATGAGCAAGCTATTTCAATTTCTGCTTCTCCTCCTGCTGTTGGGTGTCAATGCCAGACGAACCGATGGAGAGAGACCTGTGGATGACGCATACGATGGCCAGCAGCAGCGTCGTGGTTCCGTTCACAAGTCGAATTACAATGGCAACAATAACCATCACAATCATCAATCGAATTCGCCATATTTGCCGTATCAGCAGCCCAGAGAAAGGAAGCCCAATATCGTGTTGATTTTGACGGACGATCAAGATGTCGAATTGGGTTCGTAGCAACAGTTTATATGTTAAACATATGCAACGTCGAATTATTTATTACGCTGTCAAATTACTGATATAAATGCCTATTACATGGGGAACATAACGAGTTACTTTGTACGGTCTGCTGGTGCCTTATCTCATTGTTACTGATATTTATAAGATTCTCAAATATCGTCGTATGTATTCGAAGAAAATCTAGTATATCATTTCAATGTATAATATTGCATCTGTGGACATGTGTTTATTTTGATTATAATCCGTCGTTTAATAGGAATAAAACGCACAATCTTTGAATAATATTCATAATATTTTCACTCGTTTTTCATTGCGTTTAAACTTTCTTAACAAAATTTTAATTAGTTACTTATTCTCCTCTTTTTATTAGTTACTTATTATTATAATTACTTATAATTAGTTACTTATTCTCCTCTTTTTTTTAATTTTTGAACAATTAATATCTAAAAACTTTAAAACTAAAATCATTAGTTTTAATTTAAGTAGAAAGATTAAACGTAATGAGTGAAAATATTATGGATATTATTCAAAGATTGTGCGTTTTATTACTAAAATATTAACTAAAAATCTTTAGTTTTAATTTTTTTAGATATTAATTGTTCAAAAATTAATGAAAATGATTGTTTCGATTTTTCAGGTTCGCTGAACTTTATGCCGCGGACCCTCAGGCGAATAAGGGATGAGGGCGCCGAGTTAAGACACGCATACGTGACCACTCCTATGTGTTGTCCGAGTAGGAGCTCTTTGCTGACCGGTCGTTACGTTCACAATCACGAGGTCTTTACGAACAACGACAACTGCAGCAGTCCCCAGTGGCAACGAGATCACGAGCCTCACTCCTTCGCTGCTTACTTAAGCAATGCCGGATATCGAACAGGTAAGAAATCGCTATCACTAGTCTATAAGTCTAATTAATAAGTCATTCGTAATGTTTTGTAAATTTTTAATTCTGCGAAGATTGTATTGTTTTACAAGATGCTTAATAATTGGAAGCACAAAGAGCCTCATGTTTTATCGCCTAAAATTTTTATAAATTAATAGAAAAATCAAATTTAATAGAAATTAAATAATAGAAATCAAATTTTTTCTAACAGAAATTTGAAAATATATATATTATAGCGTTTTCTTAATTTTCAATTTTCAATGTTTATATTATCAAATTTTTGTCTATACAATATTTTTACGTTGATGCAATAAAATGAAAATAAAAAATATTAAAATTTAAGTAATATTTTGCGTTGCAAAACTACAAAAATTAGGAGCATGTTATAAAAATTAAAAAATAAATTCTTAATAAAGCTACTTATTGTCAATGCTTATAATCATTACTGGCGCAGTATACGAAGAGAATAGACTCTTTTATCGTCCACGGCATTGTAACTTGCGCATAACTCGACCTTTGGACGCATAAATGCAATCAAGACAATCGAGACGCGTTCAATTGAAGTGAGGTTTCTATTTACCTCCCTACTAGAGCACAATGCTGCATTATGCGTAATTGGAGTCAAGTATGGTCCCTGATAAATCGCTCGTTATATAAGCCAGCACGAGTCCGTTTAAGCTGGGATTTGCAATCAGTATAGGTCGAAACCTCGCTCACCTTGTTTTTCAACTGCCCTTACATCGCGTAAATCAACGCGCTCGTAAGAGCAACTTCCACGATACTTTGTGCGTATCGTTAAATGAGGCCAGATCGGCATTTTTTATTCACACAAGGAACGCATGTGCGTTGCCGCGAGTGCATTCTTACAATTAAAATCTCAATTAATTTATCCTCTGTTCTCTTCTCTTTCTTTTCATTCTTCATTTTTCATTCTTGTCGTATTTATCTTACATAACTGTTCATTGTTTATATTTCAAGGAATTCACCGTAGAGTTAAATAAATGTATTTATTTCTTATTTATCTCGATATTTCATCACCGACGAGCCTCGAGATTTTCATTCTCGAACCCGCGCGCGGCGTCGATCGTGCACGAGATGCATACAGTTTCGGTCGCATCGCAGGACGAATATGGCAGTGCATTCCCGCGGAATTCTCCGGGCTTCGATCTTGCCAAGCGAGTTCGTCCCGTCGTCCAACTGCGATTGTTCGGCTCCTCTCTGTTACAAGGCTCGTTCTCTTCCACGGCCTTCCGACAAAATCTTGACGGTTCGCAGAAGCGGAGAAACGCTCTTCTCTCCGTGAGCAACCAAAAACGGTTGTAGCATCGCACCTGCGTCTCGATACGATCGATTCGCCAACGGCAATAACTCAAAATCCAGAGACGTTCGATTCAACCCGTTCGAATTGTGTAGCGTGGCCTGCGTTTATTTGCATTGTCTGACTATCGTAAAATATATATCGTATCTATTTGGAACCGAGTTGTGTCTATAAATTCGCGATCACGATGTAATATATCGTCAAAATGAAATTAACGAATTTACAATTATATTCATTATAAATTTTATAATTATTTGCAAAGTTATTTCTATAATTATTATTATAAAAATTTACAAATTAATAAATTAAAAATTTATTTTCTTCGAACGAGAGTGCAAGCGTCTGCACTTTATGTAAGATGCTTGTTGTTTGATTTCACCGAGTACCTGAGTAGGGAGAGCAAGACTTCAATCGTCCGCTTGTGAGCCTAAAAGTTAGTTATGCCGGATCATGACCTGCGCGATATGATGTCACTTATGCTGGATCATGTCCGACGATAAGAAGTTATGAACCACAAAATTCATCACGCTCGTGATTGCGATTTACAAGATAACCGGTGATACTAATGTACCATAATAATGGCAGACATCGATACACGCAAAAATATTTCGTTGTATTTACCTCGAGTCGCACAATCATAATAGGCCTCCCACGATATGTATATCGCGACTTTAGAACGTTATGTCGCATTTTACCGACGATTTCTCTTTTTGCTAAAAGTACATAAAACACGTTGATGCGTCTGCGACATCGGAAACTCTTAATACAATGTAGGACAACGCATTTTCTTTTTTTCACAAGCTTACATAAGAAGAAACGTGCATCTTTCTCGACAAATTCAGAAAGAACTATTAGGAACGATTCGTAAATAATAAAATCCAGGATTTATTATTAATCGTTAAGTTTCGGAAATTTTTGTTAACTTCAACTGTAGTTAAATTGTCTGTTTATAAATTTTGTTTTTGAAGAAGAATAGAACATTAGTTAGATTTTAGTAAAAAATAATTCGATATCGATGAAATGATATCTCTGAAGGGAAAATATGCAAAAAATATTATCTTTGATAAAGCTCACAAGGAAACAAAAATTATCATGTCGACGATTGTGGTGCCGATGGAACCGCTCATTCGCCAATATTAGATCTTATGCAAGTTGTCTTTTCTGCTGGAGCACTTCTTTTTGTTCGTCGGTATCTTCCCTCTCATTACATTCACGCTTTGGTACGCGACACGTCTGTTCGCGACCATATTCGCGAAGGCAGGACGTTGCTCCCTGAAAGTTCGGTCATACCCTTGCTCGTCCGTCGAGACCCTCGTCTACATCCGGCACGAGATTGGCGACCTTCCAAAATTTGCGCGCGGATGCATGCACGTAACACACATGATAGTTCATGTTCTTCCACTTCCGTGAAAATTGTAGTTATGTGGTTTAAATAAGGCCCTGAATTTTTGAATCATTTAACTCGAGATCGAAACACGGTTAATTCGACGCATAATTCGATTCATTTTCATCGCGAGATTATTTTGTTTTAATACTTTCAAACACAGAGAAGAAAAATCAGTCGATGTAAGATCTGTCGACTTTATTGCTACCATAGGACATCAAAGGCATTCAGAGCTTTAAATTATTATTTACATTTGTTTCATTTTCAGTGGAATTCAAATATGCGAGTTTTCATACATTTTCAAAAATTAGAATTGATATTAATGATGTTTTATAATTCGTGTTATAATTTGTATACTATAATCAGTAAAAAATATCTTTATATAACAAATAATTTATAACTCTATCTAGTATATAAAAAGAATTTATTTAATTAAGATATATGTACAACATATATATATATATATATATACATATATATATATGTATATATATATATATAAAGTCTATTGTGAATGTTTGTGTACATCTTAATCAATGCAGTAGAGTTATAAATTATTATTAAATTGTTAAAATATATTATAGAATAAAATATAGAATAAAATACTTTACCAAAGATAAAGATTTTTCTTAAATATAGCTTTTTGTTTCTACGAAATTCTTTCCCATTACTCCTTTTAATATATAGAGAAATTAAAATAAGATAATTGGAAAAGGAATATTTTATAAAATTTTCATATTTTATGTTCAAAATATGTCAAAACATAAATATGAAATAATTCTTATATATAGTCATCATGATAAATTTTATTAATTTTTATACACATAATATATGATTTGATTATGTGTAAAGAAATCTATTAGTCTGTTTATGTTAATATGTGTATATTTCGTTGTAGTTGTGGAGAAAAATGCCATAGAAAATTAAATGTCATTAAATTTTTTCTTCTATTCCTATTAACCTATCTTTAAAAATATTCTTAACTAATTGTGTATAATTATTAGACACGAGGCAATCTAGAAGGAATTGATGAAATCTACACTTTCTATATTGACAAAATTACGTGACTTCTGAAATTACAGAATACTTATATGTCAAAGTGTGTGCAATCCGTTTGATCGATTAATTTGATCGAGTTACGTTTTATTCGAAATAGTGAATATGGATAGATCTATTATATTCATGTTTAAATTTTGACATCTCATTAAAATTAAAATTTATGGATATCATATATTATATATATAATGTGATGAAATATTTCTGTTCTGAGAACAGCAATTTTTTTGAAATCTATACAACTCATCTAGTCATCTTCGTTTTTGGATTTTACGATTTATGTTTGCTTCATTTTTATGTTGGGGCCCGAACGTGCAAGTCCCCAAGTTCTTCAAAAATTTGAACATAAGTTCTTCAAAAATTTATGACTCTAAATGTCTGGATTTAGAATGATGATTCACTATTAAATCTAACTTAAATCTAACTTAAATCTAGCTTAAAGCTAACTTAAATCTATCTAAAACCTGACTTAAACCTAAACTTAAATTTATGCTGATAATTCATTTCTGATATATTATATAGGGCATGAAGTATATTTTCGTTTACGAGAAATAATTCTTATTTGACTCCATCTAGTGTACGAAAGAGATATAACCGAAAACAATTTAACACAAGCATTGAATGTGAACTCTATATGTTTTCATACACTAAATGAAGTCGAGTAGGAATTATTTCTTCTAAAAGAAAATAGGTTTGTTACATTATAATACAAGAATGAACTGCATACAGGACGTCAAAGGCATTCAGAGTTTTAATTATTATTTATATCTGCTTTATTTTCACAGTGGAACTCAAACACGCAAGTTTTAATACATTTTAAAAAAAAGGAAATGATATTAATGATGTTTTATAATTCGTGTTATAATTTGTATACTATAATCAGCAAAAAATATTTTTATATAAGAAATAATTTGTAACTCTATCTAGTATATAAAAAGAATTCATTTAATTAAGATATATGTATAGATATAAAGTCTACTGTGAAAGCTTGTGCACATCTTAATTAATGCGATAGAGTTATAAATTATTATTAAATTGTCAAAATATATTGTATAATAAAATATGAAATACTTTGCTAAAGATTATTCTTAAACGTAGCTTTTTGTTTCTACGAAATTCTTTCCTATTATTTAATATACAAAGGAATTAAAATAAGATAATTGAAAAAGGAATATTTTATAAAATTTTCATATTTTATGTTCAAAATATGTCAAAATATAAATATGAAATAATTCTTATATATAGTCATCATACTAATGATAAATTTTATTAATTTTTTATACACATAATATATGATTTGATTATGTGTAAAGAAATCTATTAGTCTGTTTATGTTAATATGTGTTATATTTCGTTGTAGTTGTGGAGAAAAATGGCACAGAAAATTAAATGTCATTAAATTTTTTCTTCTATTCGTATTAACCTATCTTTAAAAATATTCTTAACTAATTGTGTATAATTATTAGACACGAGGCAATCTAGAAGGAATTGATGAAATCTACACTTTCTATATTGACAAAATTACGTGACTTCTGAAATTATAGAATACTTATATGTCAAAGTGTGTGCAATCCGTTTGATCGATTAATACGATCGAGTTACGTTTTATTCGAAATAGTGAATATGAATAGATCTATTATATTCATGTTTAAATTTTGACATCTCATTAAAATTAAAATTTATGGATATCATATATTATATATATAATGATAAATTTATCTGTTCTGAGAACAGCAATTTTTTTGAAATCTATACAACTCATCTAGTTATCTTCGTTTTTGGATTTTACGATTTATGTTTGCTTCATTTTTATGTTGGGGCCCGAACGTGCAAGTCCCCAAGTTCTTCAAAAATTTGAACATAAGTTCTTCAAAAATTTTACGATCTCAAAAGACACTAATTGATTGTAAAACTAACTTAAATCTAGCTTAAAGCTAACTTAAATCTAGCTTAAAGCTAACTTAAATCTAGCTTAAAGCTAACTTAAATCTAGCTTAAACCTGACTTAAACCTAAACTTAAATTTATGCTGATAATTCATTTCTGATATATTATGTAGGGCATCAAGTATATTTTCGTTACGAGAAATAAATCTTATTTGACTCCATCTAGTGTACGAAAACAGTATCTTTAGAAGTATAGACATTCAATATTCGTATTACACTGTTTTCGGTCATATTTATTTTCATACGATGATATCTAATAATAATGATATCTAAAAGAAATTTTGTAAGCGAAAAATTTTACCATTTTTTATTGCTTAAACATGAATATGATGTTTTTTTGTAAATATGTATTTTGCTCATTTTTAATATATGTAGATATAATTTTGCATATCCAAAATATCTAAAATTATTTTATAAAGAAAAGGCAAAAATTATTTTACAAAAATTGATTTGCTCGATTGTTTCTGACTTGAAAAACTGTACGAAGCTGGATAATGATCAATGTAAAATGTATTAATGTTACATAACTATATTTCTCATTATTAATTGTCATAAAATATAAATTATCATTCATTTTCATTCACATACTATATACAAAGCGAGCAATGCTGAGGCTTCGTTCTCTCGAGCTACGCTCGGTTACAAAATTTTATTCCAGTTTTCATCGCGGCTGATTTATCGTGTGTTTTTCCGTTCTACGCGAATCCGCACACATACGCGATGTGTATACGATAGCGTGAACTGTTAGTCGTGCAGGTGAGATTATCTAAATTTAAATCGCGTCGCACGATGTAGCCGTAGAGGTATATTGTTCGTCGTCCAAGAGGACCCGCTATCCACCAGTTTTTCAAGTGCTTTCGTGAGAGATGCACGAAGATACATATTATATGTGTATACACGTGTCTGTAGTGAAGGAGGTAGCGGAGAAGAAGAACAAGAGAAGGAGACCATATACGAACGAAACATCGATACAATTTTCAGAATGCCGCGATCATAAAAGGTCTCTTCTATGATGCAGATGCATCTCGATGGAATGTAATCAGAAATTTCGCGACTTTACCTAATCACGGAATGGAAGAATGCATATACATTTGTATACAAAACACTCAATGGTTGTCGATAGAAATGTACGAAAAATTACACTTTATTATATTATTTTAATGTAATATAAATTGAGATAGTTTAATAATATATTGAATATACGTTACCTAATATTCTTTACTACGTTATAAATATTTGCTAGAGAGTGTTTAACGAAAAATTGATAAGATGTAGTTTATAAGAGTAGTAGTTTTTCTGTCTAAGGAGGATAGACGAGCTTGATTCGACATAAATTCAATTCAGGTTTGTCTCGAAATGTCAATCATAATCATGGTCATATCAACAATAATAAGATATTAACTGAAAGCGGGCAGAAACAAGGTAAGGGAAAAGTGTCATTATGATGTAAATGCGGTTTGCATGAATAATGAAACCAATCAAGATCTATTATCTGGTCCATCGTAATAAGTGTATAATGACAGTAGCCGACAGGAGACGACGTTGACGGTGACATATATAACGATTATAAGGAGAGAACATTTCCGTATCTGTTAACATTGAAGAAAGCTCCGCCGACATCACACGTGTGAGGCGGTATTGTTTCAAATGATTGTAGGAAGCTCGATTACCATAATATATACTTATACATACTTGTACTTGTTAAAGGCGACAAATATCTCTACTACTTCACAACTGATGAATAAATAGTCTCTATTTTCATGTGTCTGTACCTCAAGTGAAAAATCTTTTACAACGCATTTTACAGAGTACAATATTTACACTTAACGCGAGTGAAAAAGAAATATTTTAAATATAACACACAATATTTCGAAAAATTTAATCTTCAATAAAATTTTAATCTTCAATATATTTAAAAGTATCATATCAATATTCAATATAATTATCATATCAAATCGTAAATTGAACTTTTTTTATAAACATTTTGCATTAACTATATTTAATTTATTAACATGTTTTCAATGCTTCTATTTTCATAATAAAAAAACAATCATGTTCTTAGAAATATTAAATTCATTAAAGCTATATTTCCAAAGATATTGATATAATCATCTATATTTAAATTTAAAATTTTTTATTTACATTACAAAATCCAAAACTTCGATTTTCATACAAGTGCAATTATTTGTCATCATGAACAGTGTCAGTCCTTAAGTCTTATCTAATTATTTTGTATATACCATCGTTAAAACAATTGTTCAGGAACTGAAATCTTCTAGTCTTTAGCTAATTAAGTCACCTTCTTTTGTTCCCAGAGCTCTAGAATTTATATTTATACTGATTTGATTTATATTTATACTGATGCACTTTTGCAGTGAGACCAAAGAGTTCACACATTTTTAAAAATTTGTAAATAGCTCGCAAATTACTCGACTAACTTAATATACTAATTTATATAATAAACTAATAAAATAATTAATTAAAACTGATAAAATTAAACAAACTGAAACTAATGATGATTGATGCAGTTCATTCCTGCATTATAATGTAACAAACCTATTTTCTTTTAGAAGAAATAATTCCTACGCGACTTCTTTTAGTGTATGAAAACATATAGAGTTCACATTCAATGCTTGTGTTAAATTGTTTTCGGTCATATCTCTTTCGTACACTAGATGGAGTCAAATAAGAATTATTTCTTGTAAACGAAAATATACTTGATACCCTATATAATATACCAGAAATGAATTATCAGCATAAATTTAAGTTTAGATTTAAGTCAGGTTTAAGCTAGATTTAAGTTAGCTTTAAGCTAGATTTAAATTAGTTTTAAAAATAGATTATTTTAATTGATTTGTCACAATTTTTGAAGAACTTACGTTCAAATTTTTGAAGAACTTGGGGACTTGCACGTTCGGGCCCCAACATAAAAATGAAGCAAACATAAATCGTAAGAATCCAAAAACGAAGACGACTAGATCAGTTATATAGATTTAAAAAAAGTTGCTGTTCTCAAAACAGATAAATTTATCATCACATTATATATATATTATATATCATATTCATAAATTTTAATTTTAATGAGACGTCCGAAAAACATTGATGTACTATTCGAGATCTATTCGTATTCAACGAATAAAACATAACTCGATAGTATTAATCGATCAAATGGATTGCGCACACTTTGACATATAAGTACTCTGTGATTTGGAAAGTCACGTAACTTTTTATGTTAATATATAAAGTGTAGATTTCATCAATTCCTTCTAGACTGTCCATGTGTCTAATTAATTACACAATTAGTTAAGAATATTTTTAAAGATAGGCTAATAGGAATAGAAAAAAAGATTCAATGATTTAATGTTCTGTGCCAGAATATTAAATCATTGAACATTTTTTTCCACAACTACAACGAAATACATACATATTAACATAACAGACTAACAAATTTCTTTACACATAATCAAATCATATATTATGTGTATAAGAATTAATAAAATTTATTATTAATAAATAATGATATATACGAATTATTTCATATTCTATATTTTAATAATTATTTCATATTCTATATTTTAATAATTAAAATCATATTCATATTTTGACGTAAAATATGAAAATTTTATAAAATATTCTTTTTCCAATTATCTTATTTTAATTTCTTTATATATTAAATAATGAGAAAAAATTTCGTAGAAACAAAAAGCTACGTTTAAGAATAATCTTTAGCAAAGTATTTCATATTTTATTATACAATATATTTTGACAATTTAATAATAATTTATAACTCTATCGCATTAATTAAGATGTGCACAAGCTTTCACAGTAGACTTTACATCTATACATATATCTTAATTAAATGAGTTCTTTTTATATACTAGATAGAGTTACAAATTATTTCTTATATAAAAATATTTTTTGCTGATTATAGTATACAAATTATAACACGAATTATAAAACATCATTAATATCATTTCCTTTTTTTTAAAATGTATGAAAACTTGCGTGTTTGAGTTCCACTGTGAAAATAAAGTAGATATAAATAATAATTAAAACTCTGAATGCCTTTGACGTCCTATATGCAGTTCATTCTTGTATTATAATGTAACAAACCTATTTTCTTTTAGAAGAAATAATTCCTACTCGACTTCATTTAGTGTATGAAAACATATAGAGTTCACATTCAATGCTTGTGTTAAATTGTATCTCTTTTCGTACACTAGATGGAGTCAAATAAGAATTATTTCTCGTAAACGAAAATATACTTGATGCCCTATATAATATATCAGAAATGAATTATCAGCATAAATTTAAGTTTAGGTTTAAGTCAGGTTTAAGCTAGATTTAAGTTAGCTTTAAGCTAGATTTAAGTCACTCATATAGTCACTCATAATTCTTATGAATCTCAATGATTTAAATATTTACAAATTTTTGAAGAACTTATGTTCAAATTTTTGAAGAACTTGGGGACTTGCACATTCGGGCCCCAACATAAAAATGAAGCAAACATAAATCGTAAAATCCAAAAACGAAGATGACTAGATGAGTTGTATAGATTTCAAAAAAATTGCTGTTCTCAGAACAGATAAATTTATCATCACATTATATATATAATATATGATATCCATAAATTTTAATTTTAATGAGATGTCAAAATTTAAACATGAATGTAATAGATGTATTCATATTCACTATTTCGAATAAAACGTAACTCGATCGTATTAATCGATCAAACGGATTGCACACACTTTGACATATAGATTTTTCTATGTTTAAGAAAAATCTTAATCTTTAGTAAAATATTTCATATTTTATTTTATAATTAATATATTTTAACAATTTAATAACAATTTATAACTCTACCGCATTAATTAAGATGTACACAAGCTTCCACAATAGACTTTATATATATATACATATGTATATCTTAATTAAATAAATTCTTTTTATATACTAGATAAAGTTACAAATTATTTCTTATATAAAAATATTTTTTGCTGATTATAATATACAAATTATAACACGAATTATAAAACATTATTAATATCAATTCCAATTTTTGAAAATGTATGAAAACTCGAATATTTAAATTCCACTGTGAAAATAATGCAAATATAAATAATAATTTATAGCTCTGAATGCCTTTGGCGTCTTGTATGTAGTTCATTCTTGTATTATAATGTAACAAACCTATTTTCTTTTAGAAGAAATAATTCCTACGCGACTTCTTTTAGTGTATGAAAACATATAGAGTTCACATTCAATGCTTGTGTTAAATTGTTTTCGGTTATATCTCTTTCGTACACTAGATGGAGTCAAATAAGAATTATTTCTCGTAAACGAAAATATACTTGATACCCTATATAATATACCAGAAATGAATTATCAGCATAAATTTAAGTTTAGGTTTAAGTCAGGTTTAAGCTAGATTTAAGTTAGCTTTAAGCTAGATTTAAATTAGTTTTAAATATAGATTATTTTGATTGATTTATCACAATTTTTGAAGAACTTACGTTCAAATTTTTGAAAAACTTGGGGACTTGCACGTTCGGGCCCCAACATAAAAATGAAGCAAACATAAATCGTAAGAATCCAAAAACGAAGACGACTAGATCAGTTATATAGATTTAAAAAAAGTTGCTGTTCTCAGAACAGATAAATTTATCATCACATTATATATATAATATATCATATCTATAAATTTTAATTTTAATGAGACGTCAGAAAAACATTGATGTACTATTCGAGATTTATTCGTATTCAACGAATAAAACATAACTCGATCGTATTAATCGATCAAACAGATTGCACACTTTGACATATAAGTATTCTGTAATTTCAGAAGTAACTTTGTCAATATATAAAGTGTAGATTTCATCAATTTCTTCTAGACTGCCCCGTGTCTAATTAATTACACAATTAGTTAAGAATATTTTTAAAGATAGGTTAATAGGAATAGAAGAAAAAATTCGATGATATTTAATTTTTTGTGTCATTTTTCTCCACAACTACAACGAAATATACACATATTAAAATAAACAGACTAATAGATTTCTTTACACATAGTCAAATCATATATTATCTGTATAAAAGTTAATAAAATTTATTATTAGTAAATGGTGATATATATGAATTATTTCATATTCTATATTTTAACATATTCATATTTTGACGTATGAATATGAAAATTTTATAAAATATTCTTTTTGCAATTATCTTATTTTAATTCCTTTATATATTAAATAATGGGAAAGAATTTCGTAGAAACAAAAAGCTACGTTTAAGAGTAATCTTTAGCAAAGTATTTCATATTTTATTCTATAATATATTTTGACAATTTAATCATAATTTATAACTCTATCGCATTAATTAAGATGTACACAAGCATAATAAATATATACATATATCTTAATACGTATATCTTAATTAAATGAATTCTTTTTATATACTAGATGGAGTTATAAGTTATTTCTCATATAAAAATATTTTTATTGATTATATATAATATACAAATGATAACACGAATTATAAAACACCATTAATATTAATTCCAATTTTTGAAAATGTATGAAAACTTGGATGTTTGAGTTCCACTGGGAAAATAAAGCAGATATAAATAATAATTTAAAGCTCTGAATGCCTTTGACGTCCTGCATGCAGTTCATTCCTGTATTATAATGTAACAAATCTATTTTCTTTTAGAAAAAATAATTCCTACTTGACTTCATTTAGTGTATGAAAACATATATAGAGTTCACATTCAATGCTTGTGTTAAATTATTTTATATCGGTTATATCTCTTTTTGCACACTAGATGGAGTCAAATAAGATTTATTTTTCGTAAACGAAAATATATCTGATACACTATAAAATGCCAGAAACGAACAGCAGTATAGATATAAGTTAGATTTAAGTTAGATTTAAATTATATGTAAGGAAGGAGATCACAATGTGTACATATATATATATGTTTCAAATTTTGGAAAAACTTATCTATGTTCAACTTTTTGAAAAACGTGGGGACTTGCACGTCAGGACCCTAACATATAAATGAAGCAAACATAGAGTTCACAAATGAAGATGACTAATTAAATAAATGTGAAAAGTTGCTGTTTTTAGAATAGATAAATTTGTTATTACATTATACACACACACACACACACACACACACACACACACGCACGCACGCACGCACGCACGCACGCACGCACACACACACGCGCGCACACACACACACACACACACACACACACACACACATATATATATATATATATATGTATATATATCATATGCGGATACTGAATAACTACTCGCGCAATTTGCGCGAGGACGTAAAACTTGGATTCGTCATGCGAGTCTTTTTACGGGAATAGTGTTGTTCGTTCGAACGGCTCGTTAAGCAGTGGTAGCGGCATGCAGAAACATGCGATGTACCTTTAAATCTGGGCACGAGAACGTTTGCGCACAGTCGTAACAAACAGGGCCGACATGCAAGCGAATAAACGATTGTCGGCAGCGCACGTAGAATCCGAAAAGCGGGTTAATGCTCTCACCACACGCGAAACAACTTCCTAAAATAATCGCCCGCTTCCTCTGTAACCACCGATTCTGGCACACCGCAATATTCCGAATTCATTTGTGCCAGTTAATTGGGATTATTTTCAACGTGTGTTTCTTTTTGATGCTCATATGAGGCAACATTGATTCTTGAAATGACGAAAATTCATAAAAAGAATGTATCTCGTGTTTTATGAATTTCTCTACTAAATATGATAATAAAAAAATTGATATAAATCAATTTATGTTTCTTTTCTACAACAATTTCAATGATGATTTCGTTCTGATATTGTTTAATAAAAGATGCTAATAAAAAGACAAAAAAATATAATACAATAATATTTTGATATATTAGATTTTTTAATTGTACTATCATTAAATTTAAATTTAATATATAAATTATCATATGCAAAATATAGTTCTTTAATTAAATTTTGTTGTATAGTTTGTTTTTTATAATAACATGACATGTGCAGTAATTTCAAAATTAACGATTTAATGGTATCATTTTTAATGCTGAAGTCTTTTTTTCTTCAGCAAAATATAACGAGAGAAATTAATTATTTAACGGAACTTTTAAATTCATTAAAAAGTCTCGATAAAAAAATTCTCATTGAATTATCGAATAACTCAAATTCAAACTTTATTGAAATAAAATTCAGATTATATCTATTATATGTTGATAGACAATTAAATTGAAGACTAAAAATAATTTATTTGCTTAAATTTAAATTCTTTAAGTTTTTTCAATATTTTACGCATCCATAATTTTTTTTAGATTTAACTCATTTATTTTTAAAATATGCATGAGTTGATTCGGAATATTTTTATACTAAATGGCACATGATCCATCGATGCCGTCGATAGCCAGACATGAAATGTTCCTTTCGCGAATTCATTTGCCTGGCTGACCCATATTCTTCCATATCCAAGTATCCGCTGCATCGACTGCTTCCATCGTTTTGTTCTTTTTCTTTTTTTTGTCTCGAAAATCAGTCTGTGACTGGCGCCAGAATATTTCGATGCGGCCTTCTGCCTCCTTCTTTGTCTACCTCAAGCGAACGATTCCGTTCCTTTATACACTCGAATGTCTTCGATATACATCCGCCGTTCACTCTTAATTTGCGTGCTATCATTCTTTATTGTAGAGTTAATTCGCGTTCTTTTGAAGATTTATTATCCCCGAAACAATAGATGCGATATATAATTATTGTTTACAATACTGATGAGAATTGTCTTATATTATACAGAGATAATTTTTGTATGAAATTGAATTATTTAAAATTTTTTTTTAATTTTACAGCCGCAATCATCATATCAACAGTACTTGAGTGTGCGTATGATTCATGAATTTTTCATTTATTATTTCGCCAATATAACGCATATTTATTAAGAAATAGTCAAAAATAGACATATATATCATGGTTTTTAATAACTTTTATTCAAGAATTTGGAACTGATTTTTTAAAATTGAAATTTTATAAATGTACATTATTATCGCAGATTTTTTTTATTTACAGTATTAATTATCTCCTAACTAAATATTGTAATTAAATAAATATTAAAATTCTAGCCAATTAGAATTTGTTTAAAATTTATTAAAGAATAAATCATCTGTTTGACTCTAAAAGTACAAATAAATAAAATTTAGTTTTTAATATATAATGAATATAAATATCATAAAAAAATCAATTCTCGATACATAGATTATTTAGACCAAAAAACATTTATTGCATATAATGATAAAGTAACATTTTGTAATAAGATTTTATGTAGATACACATATGATTTTTTAATTTAAATGGGAAAAAAGTGCCATATTTTTCATTTCTGCCGTAAAAATTGTATGCGTGCTCCTCTCACATTGATTAACATTAATAATTATTAATAAAATAATTATTTCATAATTATTTTAAAATCAAAATCTGAATTTGACAATAATGCGCAGCACATGTTCATGTTTAGACTGATATGTTGAACGATGAGGATCGAAACAATTAATTCGTTTATCGCGGCGATAATATCGTCATTTTAGTGAAATTTGCGGAATGTATTCAATAAGTGTGAATTACAGATAATTAAAGCTCAATCGCGAACTTATACAAGTGGATCAAAAATAACACGAGAATCATTTAAATCATATAAATTATGATATCGCGTGCTCATCATTCTTTATATTCTTGTCCGGGTATTAGTAATATATGTATATTCGAACGAACAACGAACTGTCTGATTGACTTTATGTGGACGGACGATTGAGAAAAGTTTGCGCCAATGTTATCGCGTGATTAATCAGAGGACTTGTTTTATTCTAGCTTTATTCTAGCTTTATAACTCTCATGAACAAAAAAAGAAATATTACGATTACGCGGCAAATGTTAAGTTGGCAAACGTTAAGTAAACTAAGAGAATGTCATTTGACATTTCTTTTCTTTCGATCATTTGAAAACTTTATCTACTACATATATATTACATCGCATTGAAATATGTTATCTGGAAGAAAAATATAATCATACTTTAATAATTTATTAGATTGCTCATTTTTATATATTATAATTAGTTAAAAAGGTTTATAAATATTTACAATTTGTTATATATTTTCATGTAGCAAGATAAGATTATTAAATCAACATCGAACATTTAATAACAATCTATGTGTTTTATTGATCGTCGATTTATTGGACAAGAATGATGACTGCATGTTTTATTGAGACGTCATTAATTGACAGTAAAAAAATTCTACGAAAATAATACGATTGATCGCGGATAGTAATTTCCAGCGAAAAAATATACTGTCTACGAAATATGTAATAACTATTATAAATAAGCAATGATATACGCGTCCTAGTCCAAGGATATCCCACGAAAATTCGTGAAAGCAGAAATAGAGACAGACCGAAAGAAATGGCCCCATATCGTGGCGCCGTTGAATTAATTATTTAGCTGCTCTGTATGAATAATTCAGATTTCGGCGGACGGGATGAATCTTGACCAAGGAAACTTTACGAAAGAGGCAGAAGCAGGCAAATGGAATTGCTTTTTGATTTATGATTAGTATCGCCATGCAAAATATTCGCTTTGTAAATTAATAATTTTTTCAAATGTTCATGTATAGCGATAATAATATATATAAAAAATTATTTACATTATTACACTGAACACTTGAAGCAAAATAATATCGTAAACACTTACATAAGATGCTTTCGAGTCTCCTAATCTTATAGACGCTTTACCTAAAATATTCTCGAATCATAAATTATAAATTTTTTAAAATGTAAGAGGTGTATCTTAATTGAAATCCACAGCAAAATAGGAATAAACATAAATTATAATGTAAGAGATATCAGATGAAGATGAGATTGAATCGAAACTTGAATATTGTTGTTATTAAATTGTTATTATTGTTATCGGTTTATTATTTATTTGTTTTTAACAAAAAGAAATCTTAAATGTTCAAGAGAGAAAATCTAATATGAAGAGGTATGTTTCATTATCAATATACATTGTATATGATCATATATGATCAATGGAATATTATTATTACACATAAATGATATGTATGAGTTAACCTTCTTTGCTTACATTTTTCTTTATCGCATGTTTAATCTTACTTGATTAATTCTACTTTCCGCTTTCGCGTCACACGCATGTATGGCAAAGCCGAAATGTCGCGTCGAGTGGACGATTCATTGCATGAGTCAGCCCTTGTAATAGGTAGAGCGTGTCCGGGGTATATTAATTATTGTTGTCTTATTTATTAAGAATAGGAACAAATTTTTTTCTATTAATTTAACATTTAATGTATTAATATATTACTATACATGTATTATTATATATCATGTTTATGGCTCGTTTAATTATTAAATTTTATGCACATTAAATCACAGAATAATCGAAGCAAATATCAACTGCGAATTCTCTTCTCGTAAATATTAACCACAAGAACCTGTTACTATAATTTAACTTGTCAGATAGGAAACATAATAATTTTCGCATCTATATTATATTTTAATTATTGAGCACGAAAGACAGAGAGAGAGAGAGAGAGAGAATTTAAAATATTAGCTAACCAGCAAGTATATATAATATTTTTCAAGTAAACACGATCTTCTATAATATACATATAGATATGAATAACATAAATAATTGAACTATACATGTATCTTTATATTTATGTTCTAATATTATAATAATTTATAAAAAGCTCGAGAAAAAGATTGAATACTGAAAGAAGATTGATTATACACTGAAATTGATTTCACAGTAAAAAATGAAAAAAAGAAATAATATAATTATTATATATAAAATTCAATCACATAATTATTAATTACAATGCGTGATTTTAATCTCCACGATTTTTTTCTATATTTCAGGATACTTTGGCAAGTATTTGAACAAATACAACGGCTCGTATATACCGCCGGGATGGCGAGAATGGGGCGGTCTTATAATGAACTCGCGTTATTACAACTACAGCGTCAATATGAACGGCAAGAAAATAAAGCACGGTTTCGAGTACAGCAGGGACTATTATCCGGACCTGATAGCCAACGACAGCGTGGCTTTTCTAAGGCAGAGCAAACACAATTTCGCCCGGAAACCGGTTATGTTAGTCGCAAGCTTTCCTGCTCCGCACGGCCCGGAGGATTCGGCGCCGCAGTTTTCTCATCTCTTTTTCAACGTCACCACTCATCAGTGAGTACGACAAACTATCTAGTCGCGTTTGTATGCGCGTTTTTTGATCCGTAATAAAAATTTGTTTGCAAATCGCTTTGCTTCTCCATGCGATTTATTAATTAAATTCACTATATATGTATATAAAAAATATTCTATTAAAAACATTCAAATATATATTCCTGGATAAAATTAACGCATATTTTTTTCACTTTTTCTTTAAAATTTAAATATCAGCTTCTAAAGAAAAAGTGAAAAAGTTATGCGTTAATTTTGCCCAGGAATATATATATATATATATATATATATATATATAAAATATACATATATATACATATATATAACATATATATGTATAATATACATATATAAAATTGAATAAAATTATACTTATACTGTGGGACAAATTCTAAGATTTATAACTTGCTCTATTTGAAAAAAGAATATTGTATTAAATATTCTATCAAATTATATATATATATATATATATATATATATATATATATAATTTGATAAAATGTTTAATACAATATTCTTTTTTCAAATGAAAGAGCAAGTTATAAATCTTAGAATTTATCCCACAAGTATAAGTATAATTTTATTCGATTTTATATATATGTATATCGTCCTATATAGCATTCATAATGTTTGAAATTTAATTCTCGTGTCCCCGATTGGCCTCGATGTTATTTACATGTTATTTATATCATATGTACACGTATACATATACGGTGTAAAAAAAATATCATTTTTTATCAGGTTTTATATCTACCGCATAAAATCAAAATTAAATAATCAGCGATATAGTTTTGATCTTGAATATTCATTTAAATCAATTGATTTTTAATAAGATAAGAAATTTAAAAAAGTCACATTCCGTTATCAAGATTATTTTTAATACAAGTTTGACATTAATTATAAATAGTTATAAATTAAAATAAATGTATTGTAACATTAAACAAATTAACTTCGAGAATATAAAAAAAATTATATGTGGTCGCGCAATATTAATCGCGAATTATATTATTTTATTTCGCGTGTTCCATATATAATCTTCGGAAAAAATACATAATCCTCTTTACTTTTCATGGTTTTACGTCCATCGTTCGCGATTTTCTCCTCGTTAAAATATCCGTTTTGAAAGAGCTTATTTCTGTCACCTTGATTGCATTTCGCGTTGACTTTATCACTCCAGGACGAGATATAATTCAGTATCAAAAATATCATACAATGAGAATTTCGAATTATCTATATTTCCATGACACATTATTTAATTTGCGATATGATAAAAGGATATAACAATATTTGGAAATTAAAAAGTTTGCACTTTCCGCGATAAGATTCTGACAGTCAATTTAAATATTTCGAAAGTCTATAAAACAGTAAAAGTGTTATATATACGATTCCACGTTTCTTTCAACGTTATTCCAAATCATTTTGTTTTGATATTCGAAGTCGATTCATTCGCGTCGATGTTATTATGACAACCGTAACCTTCATCAAACCGCACACATGTGGACATCTATTATTTTTCGTTGTGGCAGCCACTTTTCTCTTCGCTCCCGTTAACGCGAACATGCACAATAAGGACTGTCCTCCTTTAGATATAGAAAAACGGAAGGATGATCCTCGCGACGTCAATAAACCGCTTTCTCTCCGCGCTTCTCATTCTTTCCCCCGACAATACATCGAACGCTTAAATTCGTACGTTTATCTCTGACTGCGTAAAAAAAACTACATCTCTCTGAACATTAAATACACAATTAGAAGAGGCGCATAGAAATAGAAAACGCGAACGAATTTACATCTGTCGGAGTGAAGGGCGCGTCAACGCGTATAGGTCCTAGACTAGACAACGATGGGATGGATATCCGCAGCGAAGGTATTATCATCGAGAGTGATGGAGTACCCTTACACATCACACCAAGAGCATGGTGAAAAGGGGAGTGAGAAACGCGTCCTTCTAATGGCCCTGCAGCGTTATTGTGCGTCCATGAAACAGGTGTAATTACGCACACCTGTGTATCTACTGCAATGAGAAAAATGAATTTATGTGTCGAAAAATTCGTTTTTCAGTCTCTCCAGATTTCGTTTATCGACTCAAGATACGATGAAATGTTGATTACATGATAATAAATAGAATAGATGCGGTGAATGATGGCTATGAAACGTCATAATTCATTTTGGTGATCTTTTTAAAATCAGAATTTTTAAATGAGAAAATATACACAATTTACATCAAGCACTTTCGATCGACTGTCGATTACTCTAAGAATTTAAATACGATATAATGTGACGATATATATATAATGCTGGTCATCAATTTTCATACACTAGAGATGCAGTTAGATATAAATTACTTCTCATAGAATAAAAATGTGACAAATTATTTACTGATTTTAGTATACGAATTAAAATGAGTAAGTGTTAAGTAGGCAAGCAGAAAAATCAATTCGTAAATTCTTCAACCCCATTAAAAGCGATTGCTTGAGAAATAAACTTTTCGAATGCATTCAATTAGTCTAGCCATCTTTATTTATGCACTCTAGAATTTATGTTTGCTTCATTTTTGTGGTGAGGCCCAAATATGCAAGTCCTCACTTTTTCAAAAAATTTTCACTTTTTTCAAAAAATTTTCGACATTAATACCAAATTGCCTAATAAAACGTAATGTAACTTAAATATAACTTAAATCCAACTTAAACCTAAATTAAATCTATCTTAATTATACTGCTGTAATTCGTTCTTGGTATGTTATAATGTACCAAGTATATTTTCGTTTACGAGAAATAATTCCTATTTGACTCCATCTAGTGTACAAAAGAGATATTATATTTTGAGATGCAGTCTGTTCAATGCTCGTGTAACAACGTTCTCGGTCATATTTATTTTCATATTCTAGATGAAATCAAATGTAAATTTTTTTTCTAAACGAAAATAAAGAAGTAGAACAATAGGCCTCATGATGAGATCTCATTTGTTGCCTCGATATGTTGATGGGATGATAATAGAGTAAATGGGGTGAATGATAGCTATAAGAAATCTTATTATATATATTTAATTATTTCAGCGATCTCTTTAAAATTATAATTTTTAAATGAGGAGAAATATACGTATTTACGTCGGGCGACGTAATGATCTCGATCGATTCATTCATTAGCTCTAACGTACATTAAGTGTGGATATTCAAAATAAGCTTCCACATCTATTCCCGTGACAGCAAATTTCTAGTGCCAAGTTTCGCAGAAAAACGACATGCAAAAAATTGCAAGCCAACGCGTCGCGTTGGTGTCATTGTTGTCTCTCATCAGAATGAATAAAAAGAGTTTTTGGATCACGTATACGTCCCCGATATCATGCAATTCATTTTCTATGGATTGTCAAGACGCGAAGGAAAAACTCGTCGAAATTTCATGTTATTTTGTGATCAAGAGCAAAATTTCGCCAGGTGATCTATCGTATTTAATGTTAAATATACACTGTGAAAATATATCAACAAGAAAGAAACGCGGGGAAGAAATTGCGATGATGAAGAGAGTTCGCAGACTGCTGTCATATATATCCGTGTGGGCTTTCGCAAAATCAATTAACGCCTGGATATTGTAAACTATATTTAATTATGGTATCACATATTATATATGCGCAACCATGCGGTCGGAAGGTGTGGACATTTTAATATCGAGGTTTTAATTCTGCTGTTACATTACGCCCCATTCTCGTGTCGCGCCACTCAAAAGCTAATCGACCGAAATTAATGTCGAATGGCATGCAGAATAACGTGCTTTCAGAGCGCTTTTATTGGCGCACCTTTAAGCAATCAGTAGCCGAACGATAATCTAGTTCTCTTTCGATTAAAGGAAATTGAATGCATCGCAAGACAACATTATTGTAGATTAATGATAGGCATTTCATGTCAATGATAATTTGATAATAATCGGAGTTATGCAACTACGTTTCACTGCAAAACATTACAATTCAAAATACTAATAGCATGCTTTCTTAAACAGTCTCATTGTTTTTTCTAATATTTCTTATATAATATATTATACTTATGTATATAATCTTTTTTTACGAGATATTTATTGATTAACTTGTATAATAATAATTATCAATTGTAAAACCATAAAGAAATATATTTATCATCAAGAGAATATATGATAGCTAATGGCAACTGACTAAAATTCATTTATAATTCAATATATAGGTAGTCGTATGAAAAGCTTAATGATAAATATCTTGTGCATTTCAACTTAACTCTTACGCGATTTCTCTAAAGTGTTAATAGTTCGTCGCGATTCGAAACGTTGAATACAAATAATCTCATTATTTATGCGTATGAGTTTTGCTGCATATACATGCTCATAAATGTACCGTATATGACGTCGTCTGTGCCTCGTACATCAATAAAATCAATTTTTATGTATCTCGTAATATCCTATCGTTTCTTTTTGCGAATCACTCCAATATTTTATAAATTACTGATTTATCATTTATTTACGTGCACTATTTCTAGTTACATATAATCTAAAACAATATAATATAATATTTAAGACAACATTTTATCGAATATTTCGAAAGGAAATATGTTGTTGAATTGCAATTAATAATACCATAAGTAAGCGAATGAAACAGTATCAGTCTTTAAGTCTTATCTAATATTATCAAAAACCTGGAAAATATTAATTCGTAACTTCTGTTTCAATCTCATCATTAAAGGCGATTGCTTGAGAAATAAACTTTTTGAATGTATTCAATTAGTTTAGTCATCTTTGTTTATGAGCTCTACAATTTATGTTTGTTTTATTTTTGTGAGGTTTGGGCGTGCAAGTCTCCACTTTTAAAAAAAATTTTTAAAAATTTCACTTTTTCCAAAAATTTATTTCTAAAAAATTTAAAAATAAATAAAAGTTATAAATATAATAAATATAAATAACTTTTTACATGCCAAATTATAACTTAAATCTAACTTAAACCTATACAGGTATAATTCGTTTCTGGTATATTATAGTGTACCAAGTATATTTTCGTTTACGAGAAATATTTCCTATTTGACTCCATCTCTAGTGAAAGCAGTATATTTTACAGTCTATTCAATGTGTGACATCGTTCTCGGTCATACTTATTTTCATCTCTAGATAGAATCAAATGTAAATTTTTTTCTAAACGAAAATATAGAAGTAGAACAATAGGCCTCATGATGAGATCTCATTTATTGCCTCGATATGTTGATTGGACGATAATAGAGTAAATGGAGTGAATGATAGCTATGAAATTTTATTATATATATTTAATTATTCCAGCAATCTCTTTAAAATTGTAATTTTTGGATGAGGACAAATATACATATTTATCGGGCAATGTATTGATCTCAATCGATTTATTCATTAGCTTTAACATATTAAGTGTGGATATTCTCAAAATAACTTTCCACATCTATTCCCGTCACGGTAAATTTCTAGTGCCAAGTTTCGCAGAAAAACGACATGCAAAAAATTGCTAACGCGACGTTGGCGGCTGTCGGTGTCATCGCGTCGCGGTTGTCTCTCATCAGACTAAATAAAAACAGATTTTGGATCACGTGTACGTTCGTGATATCATACAATTCATTTTCTACGAATTTTCAAGACACGAAGGAAAAACTCGTCGAAATTTTATCTTGTTTTGTGATCAAAAGACGAAATTTCGGCTGATCTATCGCGCTTTCTTATTGCATTTTGTTACGAATTGCATTTAATATATACTGTGAAAATATATTAACATGCGTGAGAAAGAAATTGAGATGATACAGAGTTCGCAGAATCCTGTCACATATATACGTATGCTTTAACGCTTCAACATTGTAAATTGTATTTAATTACAACACGGCATATTATATATACTGCACGTGGCCGGAAAGTGTAGACATTTTAATATCGAGATTAATTTCACATGCTGCTACATCACGCCATTCTCGTGTCGTGCCACTCAAAAGCTAATCGACAGAAATTAATGTGTCGGGCGGCATGCAGAGTAACGTGCTTTCAGAATGCTTTTATTGGCGCGCCTTTAAGCAATCAGTAGCCGAATGATAATCTAATTCCCTTTCGATCAAAGGAAATTGAGTGCATCGCAAGACAACGTTATTGTAGATTAATGATAGACATTTCATGTCAATGACAATTTGATATCGTAATCGAAGTTATACAACTTGATTAACGCTTGATTACAAAACATTACAATTCAGAATACTAATAATATGCTTTCTTAAACACTCTCATTGTATTTTTTAATATTTCTTATATAATATATACTATATACTTATACAAAATTTTTTTATACGAGATATTGATTATTAATTTGTAGAGTAGTCGTTATCAACCGCAAAGAAATGTATTTATTATGTCGAGAATGTCAGCTAATGGTAAAGTAAACGTCGTCTATATAATCAATAAAAGAATCAATTTTTATACATTTCATAATATACTATTGTTTTCTTTTGCGCGATCTATTCCGATATTTTATCAATTGTAAATTTTCATCATTGAATAGAAAAAATTTGCATTTCGTGAATTCAAAACACTTGAATGTGATTTAGTTGCTCGGAGGAATATTATTGATTCATCATTTATTTACGTATTCGCTGTTTCTAGCAGCTAGATAAAGTCTAATAAACGACATTTTATCGAATATTTCGTAGAGAAATATATAATTAAACTGCAATTAATAAGCGTAAATAGGCAAGCAAAACAGTATCAATTCTTATGCCTTGTCTAATATCATCATTAAAAGCAATTGCGTGGGAAATGTAATCTTCCAGTCCTAATCTACTTAGCTGATTTAATCATTTTTTTTATTCTCCATAATTTATATTTATATGTGATTTATTTTTATATTGATTCACTTTTGCAGAGATCAAAGAGTGTAAGTTCCCACACATTTTCAAAAATTTGTAAATTGCTCGTAAATTATTCCACTAACTTAATATACTAATTTATATAATAAACTAATAAAATAATTAACTAAAACTGATAAAATTAAACATATTGAAACTAATGATGATTGATGCAGTTTATTCCTGTATTATAATGTAACAAACCTATTTTCTTTTAAAAGAAATAATTCCTACTTTACTTCATTTAGTGTATGAAAACATATAGAGTTCACATTCAATGCTTGTGTTAAATTGTTTTCGGTTATATTTCGTTTCGTACACTAGATGGAGTCAAATAAGATTTATTTCTCGTAAACGAAAATATACTTGATGCCCTATATAATATATCAGAAATGAATTATCAGCATAAATTTAAGTTTAGGTTTAAGTCAGGTTTAAGCTAGATTTAAGTTAGTTTTAAGCTAGATTTAAGTTAGTTTTATAGTCTCTTTTAATATTTTTGAATATTTACAATCACAATATTATGAATATTTACAAATTTTTGAAGAACTTATGTTCAAATTTTTGAAGAACTTGGGGACTTGCACATTCGGGCCCCAACATAAAAATGAAGCAAACATAAATCGTAAAATCCAAAAACGAAGATGACTAGATGAGTTGTATAGATTTCAAAAAAATTGCTGTTCTCAGAACAGATAAATTTATCATCACATTATATATATAATATATGATATCCATAAATTTTAATTTTAATGAGATGTCAAAATTTAAACATGAAATAATAGATCTATTCATATTCACTATTTCGAATAAAACGTAACTCGATCGTATTAATCGATCAAACGGATTGCACACACTTTGACATATAAGTATTCTATAATTTCAGAAGTCACGTAATTTTGTCAATATAGAAAATGTAGATTTCATCAATTCCTTCTAGATTGCCTCGTGTCTAATAATTATACACAATTAGTTAAGAATATTTTTAAAGATAGGTTAATAGGAATAGAAGAAAAAATTTAATGACATTTAATTTTCTGTGTCATTTTTCTCCACAACTACAACGAAATATACACATATTAACATAAACAGACTAATAGATTTCTTTACACATAATCACAAATCATATATTATGTGTATAAAAATTAATAAAATTTATCATGATGACTATATATAAGAATTATTTCATATTTATTTCATATTTATTTTGACATATTTTGAATATAAAATATGAAAATTTTATCAAATATTCCTTTTCCAATTATCTTATTTTAATTTCTCTATATATTAAAAGGAATAATGGGAATGAATTTCGTAGAAACAAAAAGCTATGTTTAAGAAAAATCTTTATCTTTGGTAAAGTATTTTATTCTATATTTTATTCTATAATATATTTTGACAATTTAATAATAATTTATAACCTCTACCGCATTAATTAAGATGTACATAAGCTTTCACAATAGACTTTATATATATATATATATATATATATATATATATATATATCTTAATTAAATGAATTCTTTTTATATAAAGTTACAAATTATTTCTTATATAAAAATATTTTTTGGTGATTATAATATACAAATTATAACACGAATTATAAAGCATTATTAATATCAATTCCAATTTTTGAAAATGTATGAAAACTCGAATATTTAAATTCCACTGTGAAAATAATGCAAATATAAATAATAATTTATAGCTCTGAATGCCTTTGGCGTCTTGTATGTAGTTCATTCTTGTATTATAATGTAACAAACCTATTTTCTTTTAGAAGAAATAATTCCTACTCGACTTCTTTTAGTGTATGAAAACATATAGAGTTCACATTCAATGCTTGTGTTAAATTGTTTTCGGTTATATCTCTTTCGTACACTAGATGGAGTCAAATAAGAATTATTTCTCGTAAACGAAAATATACTTGATACCCTATATAATATACCAGAAATGAATTATCAGCATAAATTTAAGTTTAGGTTTAAGTCAGGTTTAAGCTAGATTTAAGTTAGCTTTAAGCTAGATTTAGTTTTAAATACGAATATTTTAGTTGTACTTTTGTCAATTTTTGAAGAACTTACGTTCAAATTTTTGAAGAACTTGGGGACTTGCACGTTCGGGCCCCAACATAAAAATGAAGCAAACATAAATCGTAAGAATCCAAAAACGAAGACGACTAGATCAGTTATATAGATTTAAAAAAAGTTGCTGTTCTCAGAACAGATAAATTTATCATCACATTATATATATAATATATCATATCTATAAATTTTAATTTTAATGAGACGTCAGAAAAACATTGATGTACTATTCGAGATTTATTCGTATTCAACGAATGAAACATAACTCGATCGTATTAATCGATCAAACAGATTGCACACTTTGACATATAAGTACTCTGTAATTTCAGAAGTAACTTTGTCAATATATAAAGTGTAGATTTCATCAATTTCTTCTAGACTGCCCCGTGTCTAATTAATTACACAATTAGTTATGAATATTTTTAAAGATAGGTTAATAGGAATAGAAGAAAAAATTCGATGATATTTAATTTTCTGTGTCATTTTTCTTCACAACTACAACGAAATATACACATATTAAAATAAACAGACTAATAGATTTCTTTACACATAATCAAATCATATATTATCTGTATAAAAGTTAATAAAATTTATTATTAGTAAATGATGATATATACGAATTATTTCATATTCTATATTTTAACATATTCATATTTTGACGTATGAATATGAAAATTTTATAAAATATTCTTTTTCCAATTATCTTATTTTAATTCCTTTATATATTAAATAATGGGAAAGAATTTCGTAGAAACAAAAAGCTACGTTTAAGAGTAATCTTTAGCAAAGTATTTCATATTTTATTCTATGATATATTTTGACAATTTAATCATAATTTATAACTCTATCGCATTAATTAAGATGTACACAAGCATAATAAGTATATACATATATCTTAATACGTATATCTTAATTAAATGAATTCTTTTTATATACTAGATGGAGTTATAAGTTATTTCTCATATAAAAATATTTTTTATTGATTATATATAATATACAAATGATAACACGAATTATAAAACATCATTAATATTAATTCCAATTTTTGAAAATGTGTGAAAACTTGCATGTTTGAGTTCTATTGTAAAAATAAAGCGAATATAAATAATAATTTAAAGCTCTAAATGCCTTTGGCGTCCTGCATGCAGTTCATTCCCGTATTATAATATAACAAATCTATTTTCTTTTAGAAGAAATAATTCCTATTCGACTTCATTTAGTGTATGAAAATAATATGTCTAGAAATAAAGAATACACATTCAATATTTGTGTTAAATCATTCTCTGTCATATCTCTTTTCATACACTAGATGAAGTGAGGTAGGAATCATTTTTCGTAAACGAAAATCGCTTTGATAAATTATAAAACATAAACAAGTTGGCTTAGTCAATTTTTGAAAAGAGAGAGACTTGTATGTCCGGGTCTCACCACAAAAATAAAACAAACATTATAATATAAATTATGGAATTTTGAGCATAAATAAAAATGACTAGATCATTTAATCTCGAAAAATTATTTATTTTCGAAGCAATCGCTTTTGAATTGGACAGGTTTTTACAAATTAATATTTTTCCGCTTTTACTTACGCGTTTATTCGTTAATTTATACATTTAATCCATGTATTAGATTCTATACTGAAGTCAAATATAAATCATATTTCGTAAACAAAGGTATGTTTGGTAAGTTATAATATATGAATAAATTGCATCAATCATGATATGCTTATGAGTCATACTACACATTTATAAATGTGCCATGTGTGATCTGTGATTCACATCGATAAAAGAATCGATCTTTATGTATTTCATAATATCCTATCGTTTCCTTTTGCGCGATTCACTGCAATATTTTATGAATTGTAAATTTTCGTCATTGAACAGAAAATTTGCATTTTGTGAATTCAAACAGATTTAGCTGTTACTAACGTAATTACGTGTAATATTTACTCACGGAGTAAGATTCTTTGAATACAGTCCCGCTTGAATTAATCTTTTAAATTCTCTAATTTAAATCTTTACTTCTAAACAGGCATGAATATTTTTTACGGGTTATAACTACTACATAAAAATAGAAATCGTTATTACTAAATCTCTCATTATTTTTATTTTTTAAAAATAGAAATATATATTTTTAATTTTAAAAAAGGTGATACTTCTAATAAGGAATAATGATATGTTTTTATCTCAATTGTAATAAATTGAATAACGATTTTATCTCAATCATAATGCAACATTTTATATAATATTCGTTAAAAAATAATTCAATAATTTCGGGTGATCTTTTACAAAGTAAAGAAATATTTTTCGATATAAGACAAATGAGATCTTTTTATAGCTGAAAGATTTGTGAAAAAAATAATTTAGTACAGAAATAAATGGTATATTATAGTGAGAATAAGGTTTTTTATGTTTTGCTATTTTTATATAACTAAACATGACGTGCGATTAATAAATGTTAATTTTATGTGTCGATGTTAGAACCACATTTGGCACATTTATGAATTTCCATTTACAATGCTTGAAAATTTTTCATTTTTTTACTTTATGTTAAGTTTATAATCGTAAAAATAGAATTCGAGAAAAAATTCTACGAATATTAAAAAAAATAATATAATTTAGATGTATCCTGGTAAAAACATAAATTTAAAAATATAAATATGTAATGAGAAAATTCTCATATAATAAGCGGTAATTCAAACAATTTTTTTTTATTTGTTCAATACATACTATTATAGAAAATTGCATGTGATTGATCAACAACAAATAAATTAACTGTTTCTGATTGTTTTCGTTACTTCTTTATATTTATAAAATTAAAATATAATTGTCTCGCTCAATAAAACTTAACGTTTCTTTAAAAAAAGAAAAAAGATAACGCGCGATATTATTCTTAATATACTTATATACTTTTTACACGTTAATCAAGTATCGAGGATAATATTATCTAATAAGAATAGTTTTTGTTACGTTTTTGCGTTGTATCTTTGATTAAAAAAAAAAACTATAACACATGATATGCTCATTTAGTCGCTCATTTATCGCTTTGCGAGATACACGTCTATTTTTATCTCCAAGTTGTATAAATCGCATACAAAACAAGGAAGTTGGGAGACGAACGAGGACATAAGTGAGCAGACGATGACACCCGTCTGAGTGTAAATATAATTCGCGATCTCTCGTGGGCGAGTTAAGTGGTCGTGGCGAGACGGTAAACGCAGAATAGGCCACAATTAAGGAGACGCGATATCCCCGTTCGGGACTGACGTGGCCGGATTGCGCATTTCGTTTTAAATTTGTTTAAAGTGCGGAAAATTTATGACAGCGCACACAAGAGCCGGAAGGTCATACGATAGAAGATAGAATTAGCATGAATTGCTCGAACATTAAAGAGTTTCTTTCTCTCCTCCTCTCTTATGTATTTTTCCGTGAACTTTTGTAGTTAACTCTTTTTCATTTCTGCACTTTTCTAATTAATTCTTTTTCAAAGAAACATCTTCGTTTCTATCTAATTGCAACGTACTCGTAACGAACCATTTAGATTTTATGAAAACGAGATTTATATTATATGTCAACTTCGTTTAGTATAAAATTTTTCAAAGATTTTCTTTAGAATCATTTCTCCATTTTAACAAAAATTTGATTAGATTTATTATCTCATGGAGAAATAGAAAATAGTATTTTAAAAGTATGAATATTAAATAAATTATAAATGGAAACTCTTATATTTCTCTTGAATTTATTTTAGAAATACGATTTATTCATTTATAATTTCGAGAAGTGAATTTATTTCAGTCTTAGCAATATTTAATGATAAAAATGATGTATAAATAAACTGATAAATTTTAGAATATAATTTTATTAAATCCTATTCGCATGAATCATATTTAAATCTTTGCAACTTTACGGGTTTTTTTCGTTCTTCATCGAATATGGTATCAAAAGAAGATTATATACCTTTTATCGGTCCCTCTGAAATATTTTCTGAAATTTAAAGTGCATGCATATTCAAAAACCTGTTCCTGCGGCGCGTCCTGCACGAGGACCCGTCAATAAGACAAAGATTCTGCGTGCGGTATGAGCGCTCCTGAAGGACATGAAGGAAGGTGAAGAGCCAATTACCCATAATTTCGTGTCTCGCGTAATTGGAGGAGAAGAAAGAGACGGCAGTCCGTCTCGAGAGTTTCCGTCTCCCGTACTTCAGCTCGCCGTCTCATCGGCGATCTCTCTCTTACTGGCCGCGGAGAATTAATTCAATTTCGGTCTAGCTGACGAGGCTTTCTGGGACAAAACTATATTGCACGTCCCTAAATTCTGAGCCCTTAAGATCTTACTATCAATGGAACGCGATTGTAATTAGGGACGATGTCGCGTGGCTGCCAAGGCTTTCGCGATATAGCACTGAGTTAGCTGCCGACGAATTTCTTGCGAAAATGGAAGATCAAAGATCCTTTTGGGAACGCTCAGTAAATGTTAGACTTGAAACCTAAACCGCGCGAATCACTTTGTTAAAACCACGAAAATTGATATTTAATATATTGCGATTTTCTCTAATTTAATGCAGCAATGTTATAAAAATATGTATCTTGAAATATATGTTTATTATTGTTTATCTATGATAAAAAATCTATTTTTTGAATATTTGAAAGGAAACATATAATAATAAATTTTGTGAACTCCACAAATTATATAAAAAGTATATAAATAGATAATAATTAAAAGTTGATTTTTATACTTAGATAATTTTTATATTTTGTATTTTCTGAAAGGTAACATAATGTAAAATCAAAATTTTTAAATGAGAAAATATACACAATTTACATTAAGCACTTTCGATCGATTGTCGATTACTCTAAGAATTTAAATACGATACAATGTGACGATATATACATAATGCTGGTCATTAATTTTCATACACTGGAGATGCAGTTAGATATAAATTATTTCTCATAGAATAAAAATGTGATTATTATTTACTGATTCTAGTACACGAATTAAAATGAATAAGTGGATAAGTGGGCAAGCAGTTCCTAAATTCTGTTTCAACCCCATTAAAAACGATTGCTTGAGAAATAAACTTTTCAAATGTATTTAATTAATCTAGCCATCTTTATTTATGCACTCTAGAATTTATGTTTGCTTCATTTTTGTGGTGAGGCCCGGATGCAAGTCTTCACTTTTTCAAAAAATTTTTACTTTCTTTCAAAAAATTTTCAAATACATGTTTGCTAATAAAACTTAATGTAATTTAATGTAACTTAAATATAACTTAAATCTAACTTAAACCTAAATTATCTTAACTATACTGCTGTAATTCGTCCCTGATATATTATAGTGCACTAAGTATGTTTTCGTTTAGAGAAATAATTCCTATTTGACTCCATCTAGGAAGTACAAAAGCAATACATTTTGAGATACAATCTGTTTAATGCTCGTGTGACATTGTCCTCGATCATATTTATTTTCATACTCTAGATCATTGCTGGGATTTACTTGTAACTTTCGGCCAGATTTCTTAGCTTACGTCTATTTCCCCTCTTACCGTTCGTGCCGCTCGTAATTAAGGAGCGCTCAGGAACGTGTACGTTACAAATATAATGTGGCAATCTATCTATCTAAGTTCTCTTTATTGTTTATTAATAATAAAAATAATTATTCTACTATTAATTTCGTTTCAAAACACAAATATTTCTAATTGTTACAGAACATGTACGTAATTAATGCGTAACGAACGTTCGGTGGCGCAAGTGATAAAAGGGCAACAGTAGGCGTAAGCTAAGAAATCTGGCCGAAAGTTGCAAGTAAATCAGTACTGCTCTAGATGAAATCAAATGTAAATTTTTTTTCTAAACGAAAATATAGAAATAGAACAATAGGCCTCAGTCTCTTGAGATCTCGTTTGTTACCTCGATATGTTGTTTGGACGATAATAGAATAAATGCGGTGAATGATAGCTATGAAATCTTATTATATATATTTAATTATTTCAGTAATTTCTTTTTAAAATTATAATTTTTGAATGAGAAAAAAATATACGTATTTACGCCGAGCGACTGGAAATATATGTTTTGTATTGTTTATCTATGATAAAAAATCTGTTTTTTGAATATTTGAAAAGAAACAATAATAAATTTTGTGAACTACTAATTATATAGAAAGTGTATCAACAGATAATAATTAAAAGTTGGTTTTCATACTTAGGTAATTTTTATATTTTGTATTCTGAAAGATAATGTATATGATTGAATCAGCGGATATTTCCAAATTAAATTTTTAATCGTTTAGATATTTACATTTATATTTTTATATATTCTGTAACAATTAATGTATAATACCTTGATATCCTCGGAAATTTGTATCTTTTCGTTATATATTTTATCTCATTTTTTATCGGAAGATTTATATATATATAAAGCTTTTAAACATAAAAATATTAATCTTGTAGAAACTGTTTAATAGAAAATTTTTTATTTATTACAATCACACGTGTAGATTTTTAATTAAATAAAAAAAATATATTAAATTTTACCATGTTTGTGAGATATGATCGAAAAGTAATTTAATGATATATATCTGCATTATTTGCATTTTAGCACACCAGCATATGATTATGCACCTAATCCCGATAAGCAGTGGATACTACAAGTTACGCAGAAGATGCAACCTATTCATAAACAGTTTACAGATCTTTTAATGACGAAACGACTGCAAACTTTACAAAGCGTTGATGCTGCCGTAGATAGAGTACGTATAATACTTCACATTTGTATTGCAATTAATTATATATAATGTTTAAGTATATAATGTTAGATTATACAATATAAATGAATTATATATAATGATTTTATAAATCATTATATATAATCATGTCAACTTCAGAAAACTATTTTAAAAACTTTAAAAAATATTAAAATATCATTTGCATTAATTCTATTATAGATTTATCAAGAATTAAAAGATTTGGGTGAATTAGATAATACGTATATTATTTATACATCCGATCATGGATATCATTTGGGACAATTCGGGCTTATAAAAGGCAAGAGCTTTCCGTTCGAGTTCGATGTAAGGGTACCATTTCTCATTAGAGGACCTGGCGTCGAACCCGGATCCATGTAAGTCTCTTAATTACACATTTAATATTTTGAATGTGTTCTTTATTATTAAAATTTAAAATTGCATGCATTATCTAGTACTTATTATAGTTTGGATAACAACTCTAGATTGAAGTTAATTCTGTTTTGTGAAAGAAAAAAAGAAAGAAAGAGAATATTATACATATGTATTAAATAAAGGAAAAATTTATATATGTATAAATTTAAAAAACTAAATATTTCATAGATTTGTTACATGTCTGTGAACAATCGTAATCACAATCATTCATATATCAGCGCGGACGCAATAATATGTGTTTCTAAAAAGATATTATCGAAATGGCTCTCCATTATTTTGTATAATTTAAAGTCATTAATTTTTCTTAATATTTTAAAAATATTAAGAAGTGTAATTTCTCTTGTCAGTTATATTAATTTTATTTTCAGTATTGAATGCAATCTCTTTATATATCTTTTTCACATTCTCTTATTAAATCATACAATTGTCTCTCTCTTCATACATACATTCTACTTTCGAGAGGGTAATAATTCGAACAAACAATATGTAATAATTTCTCGTTAATAAGCAAGAAATGTAATAACACATCAAGGCATTCGAATGTCTTGTCATGGTTCAAAGATACAATCTAAATAGATTAATCTAAATAGAACAATTGTTCGTTTAAATTCTAGGCAAGATTTCATGCTAATAATAGAGATTTGCTTGTAAGTGGCCGTTGTCTCGCCATCTTTTTGATTTACGAAGTCCTGAACTCTATCGAAAAAGCTCCGAAATAAATTATTCTTATAGTCTATAAAACTGAACCATGAAAGACAGAGATGGTAAGTAAAAGAACAGATTATTCCCTAATCAGTATAAACGTTAGCCTACGATCATTATTCAAATAATATTTGTAGAAAATGACATCATTTTTTTCGAGGAATATTACATCTTTATAAAAATTATTAGGAATAAGAAAAATATAAAATATTAATTAAAAATCGTCTTTTATTTTAATAAGTTGCAAGAATGTATTAATCATAAAATGAAAAAAGTATAAAAAGAAGATACATTTTCTATTTTCTATCACTTTCTATATTCTTCCATTTAGCTTTATATGTCAAATTAAAAACACTAAATTGCATATTAAAAAATTTAATTGTTATGATATTTTCTTAAATATAAGCTTAAACAGAATTAACTTGACAAAATGAAAGTTTTTCTTTGCATAATAGTTACAACAAAATTTTTAACCATAGATCTCCAATATCTCAGAAAAAAATGAGCTAAACATCATTAAATATCATCGAAAAATTGATAAATCTTCTTTATTTCAAATAATTCAAATACTTTGAAAAGACAACTATATGACTATAAGAAATTTATACAAGGTGTACTACGGTGTATGAGTTATTATAATATTGATATTCGCGCGCACAAAACTTTACCCACTGCACGACTTGGCTTTCATTCGTGGAAAGTCATTTAAAAACAAATATCAGAAAGTGTAAGGCCAGATATTAAGGTCGTAATAAAACATCCACATAACGTTGCAGAGTAGATGACATAGTTTTGAACATTGATCTGGCGCCGACGTTCTTGGATATTGCCGGCGTCGAAACTCCACCACAGATGGATGGTCGTTCTTTCAAGAAACTCTTTCTCAAGTAAGAACGTTGGTGATTTTTTTCTCAAAATTTATTTAAAATATTCTTTTAAATTGTTTAACTTATTATTTTTTATATATATTTTATATATATTTTTATTGTATATTTTTGATGTTTTTAAAACATTTAAATAACTGAAATTATTACATCAGAAAGGAATTTTTAATAAAGCTTCATTTAAAAAATTCAAAAGAATAATTTTAATCTTCGATATATAACTGTCGAATAATTAAACTTATTTTTTATTATAATGCTTTATATGTCAAACGCATGTCTCTGATAATACTAATAATAATATTTTTTAGTTATTATTAGGATATAGAACTTTTAATTTTTTTAAAACTGTCCAACTTTACTACCTTTTACTTTTTACTTTACCAATCCATAGCGAGTTAAAAAAGTTCTATTTTATCTCTTATAATTTTATTATAATCTATCAGAACTTTCTGATTTGATTAAGCAAAATCGCGTTATTAAAGCGTGTTTTTTGCTGCAACACTTTTTGTAAATTTAACTCTGTAGCGAACGAAAATTTCCACCTTGTGTGTAATTCCATTAAATTATTTTAATTATAATTCCGTTATACGCGAAGTAATATTTTCAATTTTCTGGCGATAGCATTCTCGGTTGTGAGAAAAGACCGTTGTTACAGTAGCAAGCATGGTAGAAGGTCAAAGTTCAAGTGGCCCGATACATTCCTGATCGAGTCCTCTGGCCGCCGTGAGATTCCGGAATCTATCGCTGAATCGAAGACGCGGGAAGCTAAGAGGCAAAATGCTACGCAGGCTAAGCAGCCACCGAGCTCGACACCAGAAGAGGATGATGATATTCCTGATGCAGATGCGGATGTTGAAGCGGAGCATCGATTTACAGAGAGTGACATCGGAAGTGATCAAGATATTTCTGACGACGAAGACCTTGAAGATTCGATTATCGATGAGACAAGTGAGTTGCTTATTATAATTTGATTTGATTCAAATCTCTATTTTTCATTATCGACCGTTTAGTTTTCTAAAAATATTTTCGCGATGCAGGTTATATAAATATTTTTATCGCGAGGGAATGTTCAAAATAATCCGATACGACCCAGAAAAATTGTGTGCAAATGGTCCATCAATATTAATTTATGAATTTATTATATTTGATGAATTATTGGAATTTATATATGAAACGATGAGATTGTACAGATTTATATGATTCATTACATTGTGAATTATTCTCAATATTACAATCGGTTAATGGAAATCAGTCGATAGTTGAAGTCAAGTACTTTACATTCTTTTTTCTATTATTCGTAAAATTAAATTGAAATATGCATAAATGAATATTTTAATCCATTTATGTGTTTTCATTCAAGCGTAAGAAGCACTCAAGATAGAATCGCGATATTCTGCCTGATATTAATTATTATAGTCACATGCTTCTCCGATGAGATTTATAATGTAATAATTTTCAATAGAGCTCAACATTATTAAATATCTTTAATACAAATCGTGCAATCGGACTTCAGTTCATGACATCAGTTAAAAAATTGATTTCATAAAAATGTGGCTAGATCCGTTAATTCGACTGAAGAGCAAATGCTCCAAACGCAGTTGCACTATAAGGCTTACCGTTACAACCAACCAGCTGCTGTATATTGAGCATTACAAGTGTGGAAAAACGAGTTCTTTCCCTGATATGCATTAGCATAAGTACCCGGTTCTTGGGATTGACAGGACATCTTTCTTATATATATTTCGAGATTATGGAGCACTTTGTCGCGAGAATATGTTCAGCAATAAAGAACGTGCCAGTAAAAGTGGTGTAAATATGCATATTTGTATATCACGTTCTTCCAACATTTCTCAAACTTACGTAAAGGGCATAACTTTTGTACGTGTTGAGTTATCAAGAGTTACGAAGAAATGACCTTATAAGCGTAGTTTTTTTTGGAGATTCTTCTTTCCAGGGAAGCATGATGTTCAAATTCTAATCCTACTTTATTGCCTTCCACTTATATCAAAGTTTATTTTTTCGCTCGCGAAGTAACATTCGCAATATTATCAGATAATTTCTTTATATCGTTGCAAACGTGAAGCTTCGATGAAAATTAATTTCATTGCTCTAATATCGCATCATCTTTAATTTTATGATTGTCTGACTCCATTTAAATTTTCGTGATTTGATGTTTCCTATTCGTAAATATCTTATAATCAAATATCCATTTCATCTTGAGACCACTTTGATCTTTCTTTGAAGCAATATGACAATTATGTATTCAAAGATGGAAATTTCAAGAATTTCTTCAAAAAAGGAATCTCGTGCATTGAAATTTCTCCAATAATCTGTTTCTATTTTTCTATTGGAAATAATTTTATAAAAATTGTCTTTTATAAAAATTTCCATCATGAAAATTAGCTTGCAAATGTCTTAAATAAATTCGCAGACGTATATCGACGAGAGAAATTAACTAGATTTACGAGACCAGATTCACGAGCAAAATTACAGAAACTATTACTATTATTTCCTAGCAATTTTTGCTGACTTTTATTAATGGAATGATATATCCGACGAATATATATCCAACATAAAAGTCAGCAAAAATTGCTAGGAAGAAATGACTTCTATAATTTTGCTCGTGAAATCCAAAATCCGTTAAATTGACGGTTCCATAAATTTAGTATTAATTAGAAAAAGATCCTTCATTCGGCAAAATTAAAACGTTATTTATAATGTGATAAACGATCCTTCCAGGTTCAGATCCGCATCTCGATAATAGGGTGCATGCTATGCACACGCCTTTCGCGACGAAGCATGAACGTCTCGCGGCGGAGTGTTCGCGACCGGAAACACAGACCGATTGTCTTCCTGGACAGAAGTGGCGATGCGAGAGGGATGGACACCGATGGCGACGACACAAGTGTAGATACGCGGTGCCGCCACCGCAAAGGGTGTCCAAGAAGTGCGCTTGTTTCACACCTCACGGGGTGATCTACACGAGGCTCGAATCCAACGATTACGACGGACAAAGGTACAGTCCCCCGAGGGATCGCCGACTCGTCCTTACGAGGGATCTTTACAGTGACACGATGGGATATTTCAACAAAAGAGGTGAATGTCTTAGCTGATAATCTTATGTTTATATATTTTCTCGTAGATAAAATATAAAGGAATTAATTAAAAGATATATGTTCACCCAAAAATTTTAAATTCTTCTAAAAATCAATTTCATTTTTAATATTCTAAAAAAATATTTCAAGTTATTATAATAATTGTTTTGTTAAAATTATCAAAAAATGATTGTAAGGTAATTTGACGTAGGCAAGCGAGAAGTTGGATTGGATGAAGAATTTAGCGATTATTTCGTGTTGGAAGACGAACGGGACAGGCGTGCGATTGATGAAGAAGATGACGAAAACTTTCTTCAGGAGTTGGATCTGTTGACACAGGAAGTGAAAGAAGAGTACGAGACTGCACGATCTAGGTATAAAAATGATCATCAGATATCGCGACGTTCGGATAAATTTATTCTGAAATACCATAGATGACGTATGCATTTCAGAAATAATAATGAAATCAGATTCGACATTTATAATGATGAAAGCAACGGGCAAGATAAACCTGCCGTCGACTACTTGGATTACGGTTATACCATGAACGACTTCGATCTCACCTTGGATAAGGTCATTAAAGGTCGGCTAAATGTAGACGACGTGATAAAAAGACACCGAAGGGTACGAAGAAGTGTTACGAAGAAGGATACTATAGAACACGTCACGAAGATCATGGAGAGCATAAAAGAAGAATTAGATGACTTGAAGGTAAGATTCGGCAAAGTATCTCAACTCTTCAGTGCAGTTACTTTGCGTATCATCGCGATAATGTAAAAAGCCGATTTGCAATTCTCATCAATAGCAAACTCAAGTTCATTCATCTGAGATAGACAAGACGCCAAAGTGTCTAGTTTTACCGGAAGGCGGCATAAACTGCACCGAAGCTGTATATCAGGATCCTAACGAATGGCGGATATCGAGACGGGAGATCGAGCAGCAAATCCGGGAGATGCGGATGCAGCTGGAAACATTGAAGGTAAATTATTAATTAATAAAAAATTAATAAAACATGAATAAATTGATAATTAATACATTGATAATTAATTCGCTTTCAGCCAAGTTTCGCGATAATGATAACAAATATGTTTCCAGGAGATTCGCCGGCACTTGATGATTAAACGACCGCAATTCACGGATAACGAGGAGAAGCTCGCCGATGCGGAAGAAACTCTTGATTCGCGTAAGACTCATCATCATCTGCCAAAGGGTCACGCGAGTCGTCATCATAAAAAACATGACAAAACTACTCACACGACCGCGGATCGCGACACGACTACAGAATCCTCTACGAAGTTCGACACAACTCTAAGGAATGAGAAAGTGTCGACGGTGGAAGGGAAATTTGATAAAGACAATATAACTTCTTTCGAGATTTTTACCACCGAAACTGTTGTTGAGACGTCAACGGCGATTTTAACGACGGTTAAACTGAGAAAAACGCCTCGTCGCCAAAAGATTAAAGAAACATCTGCAAACAGAACGGAAATCGAAGAGGATAAACCGCAGAGACGCAGGAAAGTGCATCACCATCGTAAAAACAACACGCTACTTACCAATAGTGTTCATGATGACGTGCCTCGCGTGAATACAACCGATACCAGCGATGTATTATCGTCTACCCGAGATCCTACGACTAGCGAGAGGCAAACTTATGGTCGACAAAAATTCACGACTGTTCCTACTACAATTGCGGAAACAAGTCTCATGAGACAAGAATTTGTCGATGTATCCAGGATCAGTAGCGACTTGAATCAAGATCATATTACGGAATCAATTCCGGTTAGTGAATTGGGGACGACTGCAACGATGACTTCGATACACACGACAGAGAACATACCAAGACCCAGCGCGACCATCGGTAAAGGTTCAAATTCTAATCGATCTCGAAGTACATCCCTAACAATACCGACGACTACGCCCTTGCCAAGGAAGTATTCCAAGATGCAGAGGAACAGGACGTCGGGGGTTCTCGGGCCAGCGAGAATAGACGTTACTATCCTCGAAGCTCCCGACAGGAAACATAAACAGGGTAAGATTGCAAATGAAATATTAAATAATATATTTATTAATATACGATCCTGATTGAATTTTATCTTCAAATGGTTTCCCATTATATTATGTTTAATACAGGTATAACTGCAAGTAATAACGGCCGTTTACCGCCGATAATGAACACCCCTCTAGAAGCTCGACACAAGTGCTACTGTGCGCCAGACACGAAGAAAGACGAGAAGGAACTGGCTAGAGAGGAGAGACGCAGATTAAAGGAGGAGCGTTTAAAAAAGAAGGAGCGAAAGCTTAGAAAAAAGGCTAAGCTGGAGAAGGAATGTCTGACAGAGAGAATGAATTGTTTCGAGCATGATAACGATCATTGGCGTACCGCGCCTCTATGGAATGCGGGACCATTCTGTTTTTGCATGAATGCTAATAATAATACATATTCCTGCATACGCACAATCAACGTGACGCATAATTTCCTTTATTGTGAATTCACAACGGGATTAGTGACGTATTATAATTTAAGAATCGGTAAGTATATGAAGTAAGTGTAAGCCAAAGAAATCTTAAGCGAAATTTCAAGGAGATGACCGATAGATATCTTGATTTCTTTCAGATCCATTCGAACAGTGGAATAGAATATCGTCTTTGACATCTCCCGAAAGATCATATTTGCACGATCAATTGGAGCACTTGAAGGGATGTAAAGGTACATGGGATTGTACAGTCGGCAGCGCTAGGGAAGCCATGCCACAATTACAGCAACATCAACGATATATCTCGAAGAGAAAGTATAGCGATGCGTTTGGTACGTTTCATAAAAATATAAATAAACATTTATATATCGTGTTTAGAATATAGAAAATAAGAATATTTTATAAATTATTTCAAGAAGATATATTTGTACCTTCGGCGTTGCAAATTATACGCGAAAGCGAACTCGGCGGCCCATCGAATAAAAGACGGAAGAAGTTACAAAAGCAAGTATCCACAGTAACATCAGTAAATTTAAATTTTTTAATGAAAATATGTGAATGTTTAATATATGATATGTAATATTGTTTTTAAATTTTAGTTGGAACAGGCGCAATAGAAGCTGGCAAAGTAGTTGGCGACATCATCAAGATATAATGAATCGACGTCATAATAATAAACATCAATATTGATCAATATACCTTTTTTTTATATACGCTTTAACAACCGCGTGAGAAATGCCTTAGGTATACATTAATTTCGCAATGCATTTAGTAGCCTAATTTATTTAACGATAAATAACAAAGATACCATGGTGATATTTAAATTAATAATATTTCGACCCTGCGTATTAGATGTTCATCATCTGCATCATGCATGTTTTCAATGTAATATTTTGTGGCAACTATTGAATTTAGCTATAGGAATTTTACGTGCACTATATGTGGAGCACATTTAAATTTATAGATATGTGAAATAAGTTTTATATTATTTGGATTATATATATATATATATATATATATATATATATATATATATATATATAATCCAGATGTATAAAATTAAAGACATAAAGAAATAATTTTATTTAATTTCATATTACTTATTGAAATTATTTGCTCTTTTTAAAAAATTTTCTGGGAATATTTAATAAATAGAAATATGGGGTAAAAAAATTGTCTAATCAGATTTCAAAATTTTCGAGATATGCATGACACGTATGTAATATTTCTTTGTAAATTAATTAAATAATATTATGTTTCTTAGTATAAATGTATGGATTAAACTAATGTCAAAATATTTTTTGGCACTAAAAAAAATCTCTCATTATGACAAACTGAAATCAGCTGTGTAATAGAAGACTGTGAATGCACAACGAAAACATGACTCGATCTCTCCTTGCCAATTGTGATCTTTCTGCGAATATTATTATTGGCATAATAATCGGAAAGAAATGTTTATCAAATGCTGCCAATTTAATTTTTAACTCTCCTATTGCCTTCATATAAAATATGGAAATACAGATGCTCTTATATAATGCACTGCCAAAAAAGTTTACTAAATATTGATATTCATTATATACCTTCATTATATACCTATTTTAGAACAAGAATGGATAATCTTTTCTGTGAATTTTTTTCTAGTTTAATTGTAATTAATATGAAAATTGTAAATATTATGTAAATGTATGTATTTACGGAATTTTTATTTGGAATCTTTTAATTTTATATGATATTTATCAGCATTTTATATTATTTTAATACACAGCTGTTTTAGTAGCAGAATAAATAATTAACAATGTATAATGTTAGGAAAAGTAGAATGCTGATATCTATGTTCACGAAAAAGCTATTAAATAACAATTATTGAAACAAAATTATAGTTTTCTATAATTTATGTCTATATATTTCACAAACCTTTGGATGATATAACTATGCACTATTATAAAAATTTCGTTTATTGTCTCTAAGATACATATTATAATGCTGTATACTTAAGATAATGCCAATTAATTTTCTAATCAGCATTCTGTTTTTCCTAACTTTTTGCATCACATATTAAACTGTTATTCACCTATTTTCAAAAGAAAATGTAATAGGAAGAAATTATGTATTCAAATCTTTTAGAATTTAGAAAATAAACATATTGTCCTTGTGGTATGAATTACTACATTTCTCTCTTTGGTTTATAGGGAGAGAAGAGATAAATCGAACTAAAAATAATTATTCAGTTACCATCAAAACTCATATATACATGTGTATGTATATAGACAATGAGAAGTAGACAAATAATTTATGTTTAATTAAAATTGTAGAATGTTGGACAAATTCACAAAAGAAATAATTCGACAAATATTTTTTTGAATTTTGTATGCATTGAATTCTGTAATAAAATGTTACTTTTCAGAAAATTAATTTACATATTCTTTTAATTAATATATTACACACACATATAATTATATTAACATATATTCCTATTATCCTTTCATTAGAAAAAAGTAAGAAATTTGTGAATCGTTTAAGAAAATCAAAAATCAAGAGGATCATCTAATTCATCATAAGTTTCAAAAATACTGGTGGTATTGTTACAATCTTCATTAGATTTAATGTTATCTTGCATATTGCATTTATCATCATTATTGGAATTACGGTTAAAACTCGTAAAACATAATCCTTCTGTCTCATTATTAACATCTTCACTTTCAAAATCAGTATCATCTAAATATTTTTCAAAACTTAAATTCTTATTTATATTATTATATGAGGGTTTCTTACTTGGTGTTAGATTGTCGATTTTCTTGTCGAAAACTAAATCTTCCACATCTTCTGTCTCTGATGAATATTTTGTCCATTTATTTTCAGCAGCCTGGTCACTGTCCGATTCTTGATGAATATTTGTAAGCGCATCACAAGTATCTTCAACATCATCTTCCTCAGTAGGTGTAAAGAACGTATTATTTGCTTTCATAGCATTCAACTGTTGGACATGAAGACGACAATCCCGTCCAGATCCTTGAAAATATATCTAGAAATACAAATAATCAGATATATAAAATTACAACACATTATCACAATTATCATCATTAATGATTTTATATTTTAAATAAGTACCTGCTGCATAGATTGTTTTGCGTTACACAACTTGCAATGCCATTTGCGTGCTTTTTTAACAATGTGCACCTATAAAAATAAAAAAATAAAAAATTATAAAATAAATACAGAATAAAATACAAGTTATAACAAATATTAATGTCGACAATATCTTTATTACGCTTACTTGGTACATTTTACAGGAATAACAACACAAAACGTTCATTTCTTGCGGCATTATTGAAACAAATCTAAGAAAATTTGAAAAGAAACTGCAAGATAATCATGCACAACTTCAAATCTCTGATAGCAAATGCAGCCAATATACAAGATGCACATACATCACATGCATGTATTCAACATAAAGGCTATGATCGGGAAAACGCTCTAGATGCTTTAAGGCCCGGTTCCACAACTCGAGTTAATCCGAGTTTAATACATTAAACTGATTGGTCCATTTGCTACTTAAACTCGGATTAATTGGATTGTAGAACTGGGCCTAAAGCGTTTGATTGACCAATCAGGTTAAAAAAATCTTTACTCCTTTTTTCTGATTGGTCAATCAAACGCTTCAAAGCATTCAGAGTGTCTTCCTGACCGCAGCCAAAATATTAAATATACAGAGAATGGATTTTATACGAACAGACCTATTAAGCCCGATTACAAACCAATATTATTTTAACTTTAAGCAGAATTTAAATATGTCTGTTTTTATTTATAAATATATATATATATATATATATACACACATATATATATGAATATATGCATAATATACACGACAGGATATAAAGAGGAAAATTAAAGCTATTGTACGAGACTAAATTTAAAAGATATTGTTTTAAATAAAGTATTATTTATTCCACTGTTTAACAATGTTTCAGAAAATATATACATATTAATAAGATATATATTATTTTATACAGATATTTTATACTAAGACATTTAAAATAACGTTTCATAATTTATTTTAATTCTATTGCACAATCTGGCAGAGCTTCTGCAAGTTCTTTCCTAAGCAAAGCTTTATCCTCCAAGTATGGCATCCCAGCAAGTTTTAACGTTTTTAGATTTCTGAAAGATATAAGAACAAAATCTGATATTTGAAAGTTGAATGTATATTTTCATAATTTAAAAATATCAGTCTTCATTTTATCAGAAAAAAACAGCTTTTAATATCATATATTATCTTATTATATTAATAATATATAAAATACATACTTTAGATTTTTCAAGCTGCGTATTCCTTGATCAGTTATACTCTTACAATCTTTGATTTCAAGTGCAGTCAAAGTATCCTTCACTGCTGATAACAATGGCAGAGCCATGTCATACAAGTAAAAACAACGTATAAGTTTCATCTCATCGATATATCTGCAACCAACTGAATTATAAAAATTAATTTATTTTATATAATATAGTTATTATAGTTATATACCAATTGTTTTCTTTCCACAATTTACTTATAATATATAAATAAATTTTGAATTGAGCAATTTATATAACAAACACATAAATGTCAATACCAATCATGTTACTACTAATGGTATATATAAAATGATCTACTAAAAAAAATTTTAGATTAATACTGATTCATACAAATTGTTTCAAACTGTATGGAGTATATTATCAAAAATTCCTCCTATAATAGCTCATTATATTATCATATTCATTATATTATTAAAAATATTATGAATTTATCCCTTATGTATTTACGGCACTAACCAAAATGTGGAAATCCTACATGTGTTATTCCAGAATCTGTAGCATCTACAGCTTGAATATAGTATTGATTTTTTTCTGATGGTAAACTATTATAATCTTTCAGATAAGTTGAATAACTTTTCCACTTCACGCTGGCACCATTCCTTAAGAGCCACTCAGCACATGCACGATCTGGACCAACTGATTGAACTCTTTCTTGATCAACTCTTAAAATAATTACTTGTTATTAGCTTAAAAATTATGTATAATCAAGTACTTTTATATAATACTTCAATATAATAATTTATATATAAGTACCTGTTAAATATTATTGTTAACCAGTAGAAAAATTCTCTATTAGGTATTTTTCTACAATGATTTACAGTACCTAATAATCCATTTAATATCTGTAATGTTCATAATATATATAAGAAACAAGTAATTAAGACAAACTTGTATTCATATCATCTTCATTTTCATATCTTTTTAATTATTCTACAAACATTGATTACAAAATATGATTAAAATTAAATTTTTTCAAATAATAAAAAGAAATGTCAAATTATTAATAATGAATAATATAAAAGACAATAATATCATACAGGTAATGCCATTGTTTATTTTGATGTAATCATACATCTACATCCTCAAGTCTTGAGGCTCAAGATACTAAGGTAACTCAGTAATGAAAGGTTCTCGCGCTTGCGCAGTGAAGCGATTCCTAGCAGAAGCTACTCCAGATTTCGTCCACCTAGCATGGAACAGAACCAAAAATTGTACACCTTATATGTTATCTTCTGAGAACATACGTGGTTTCGCAATTCACATTTTTGTGAATCCGCAGCGGGCGGTTCGCTCTCAGGAATTTAAAAGTGGATCATTGCTCTTGTTTAATATATAAAAAAAAAAGTGGGTCATGATACCTTTTACAATTAGTCTTTTCTCTGTCTATTTGATTGTTTTATTACGCTTTTACAAGGTCAGGTTCTATAATGTAACTTTTAATTTTGTTTTCATATGAAATTATTATTTTAAACATAATAATTTTCTTTCTTTGCATTTCTATTATGAATAGACATTTCCAACCTTTACTAAAAAAAACTAAAAATATCCCTCAATATTTCTCTCTTCGGACAATTTATTTATATTTATATATAATTCTCTTTATTCTTTTAAAAGTGAACATCGAGAACAAGGTACACGAGTATTGTAAATGTCAAAAAATTATCGCGCGAATAGTATAGTTGTAAATATATAAAAATAAATGCAATATACTATGAATTTTCTACGTTACATACTGAATCGAAATTGCGCGAAAGAGGAAAACAAGAACAAGCCTATGAATAGACATTTCCATCCTTTACTAAAAAAAAAGAAATTAAAAATATCTCTTAATTTTTTCTCTATTTCTTCGGGCAAGTCTACATATATGACCAATATGATGAATTGATTCCATCTTTATATATTTATCATTATGTGCTATTAATTAAAGCCGTAGACAATATTCAGAAATCGAAGTTGCGCGCAGAAACGAATGCGCACTGGTTCGGCCGCCATGTTGGCGCGTGACTGCTACGTCACTGCTACGTCAAACGCGTCATACGGCCGCCATGTTGGCGCGTGAACCGGAGTCATACGCAGTTACACGGATCGTCGTACGTTCGCATTTTTCGCATCTTTTAACCGTTTTTAAACGAATATCGCGAGTGAACGAGCGTCGAGAGTGTCGAAGGATGATCGCGCGACTTTTATAGTGTGTCGATGGAAACGCGCGACAGCGATTTTTGACGATATTCAGTGATGGCGTCATTGCGAAGATGGAGCGAAGTTGCGTCGCGTTATTCGCGCCCTTGATGATGATTATCGGATGCGAGCGAATATCGGGAGTGCCGAATAAAGTGTCGCGCGTTCGCGTTGATGATATTGTGTGGATTTATGTGCATCAAGATCGGAATAGGACGTTCCGAGGCGAGCGAACTGTCCCGAGGAGGAGCGGCCTGTGGAACAGACGGTGAGTAGATTTGATTTATCGTATTTGCGTGACAATTCGTGCTCATTCGACGCTTATACAACATCGCGATGTCCCGAATTACGTTCGAACAAATCGGCGCCGCATCATAATTCGATGCGATGCCGTACAATTCAAATAAAGTCGATCGCGTGAAGATGGTTAGGCTAGAAGCGATTTCAAATTTATTTTATATACGCGCAGTGCTGCACAGCCTATCTCGTAGGGCTGCCAACTGTCAAACGATACATTTTTCGATCTAACCTAACCTAACATAACCTAACCTCTCAGTGCTTTGGATGTCGAATGTAAATACAAGCGTATGCTGCCTGGATTATATCATGCTTTCAAAAATAATATTTAATTATTTCATTAGTGTATTACATTTTATTACGTAGTATATTAATCGTATTAAATGTGCGACGTACAGTTTTACACATTTTAATAAGGAGCATATTATATAATTGGTTAAGTTAGATTAAATTGAAACAAGCTGCTGTGATTCATTTAACGTAATAGGATTAATTTGACGAATGTGCAGCTATTGAAGTTACATGATATTTGTCGATACATTTTTAAAGTAATCATGAGTGTCTTATCTCATCTCGATTACATGAAATTAAAATATAAAATATTTATGTATTCCACATTAACGTTATTCATTACAAGTACTATATTATTTTTCTTATATCTCAATTGTATTCAACCATTTATTTCATCGATGAAGCTTTTCATATACCGCAGATAATATGATACGGTGTGTGGAATTTTATACAGGTAATACGTGGCACAAAAATAATTTGCTCTCAAGTATTGTGCTCATTTCTCAAAAATAAATCAAATTAAATTATTTTCAGAATCCAAAAATCGCTACATTGCCAGGATTGTATCTTATTATAACTGCGATATTATCACCTTTTAATATGTGTGCGCAGTATTACATACATAAAATATATAAATTTATTTGAAACATACTGAAATCTTTATCTTATTTATAATATTCATGATATTATAAAAGAAAATTGCAACTCTAATGAAACAGAGCGGTGGAATAATTGGTTGATACTTATGCTGGTCTACAATATTTATCCTTTCTTCACCATTAGACTTTTGGTGCTTTTTTTATTATACAGATGTTATCTGTAAATATAGTACTCGTAATGTTGTTTCTGTATCACTGTAAGCATACGAAAATGATAGCATTTGCAGGTAATTATGTTATACTTATATATCGTAAGAAAGAGAAAATAAAATAAAAGTTGAATACTGAATGTGCTCTAAAGTAAATCTCATCTAAATAAATAAATGCATAAATGTGCGCCCCATATTCCTCATGAAAAAAATACATAATATTAATCTTTATGTATTATTATTTTTAGATTTGTTTTTTATTCTTTTAAATTCTCTAGATGCACTTTTCATTTCTCCTCTCTTTCTTTCCAACTACTAAATATACTACTAATCTATCATTTTTAATATAGATCTGTCATTTTTAGTGTACATTATTGCAGTAGTGGAATAAAGAGCAAATCTTTTGGCACATTTAAAATGTACAGAAAAGTCAGTTTTATCTGATGTGTTTTTTTCAATGGAAATATCTGAAAAAATTCATACGTCTTTTTTAATCTTAATCTTTCTAAATAAAAATTAGAATAATAAATTTGCAAAATAATTTGCTTTAATATATTTTTATTGCAAACATATGAAGCAAAGTGCTCAAGGTGCATCACTATGAAAACATAAATAGAATAAAAAGTAGATATCGTATACAAAAAAATTAAAATATTTACACTACATATTTGATATAGCATTTAATCGATATGTGCAGTAATACGATAAAATCTAATTTTTTCTCGAATTTTTTCACGAAATTTAAACTACTAAAAAAATATCAAATATCCAAATTGTTCAATAGTCTTGCGAAAGAAGCAGTTCTCGCTTAAAGAATCTTTAGAAAAAAAAATAAAAAAATTCTAAAGAAAAAAAAGGACAAAAAATGTTAAATCTCACATGGATATTTAATTTTATACTAATATTTTTAATGTAACACTTCATTTATAAAGATTTTATTTTGTGAAACGTTTATACATAAAAGTACAATGATTATACGGCTTCTTTAATCTATTGTTTCATTTTCGCATGGTTTTCGTTTATAAAATATTTGTGCCTCTGGATATTTTTTTCTGGAAGCTTCATGCAATGTGTGTAACCTAAATCTGTTAACGTACAAGTATTAGAGTAACGGAATAAGTATATGTAATTTGATTAAAAATACGTTTCTTACATGAATTTTTAATTACATATTTTATTATACTACAAATAAAAAAATCATGCTTGCGCGATTCTAACAATTTACCGACGTGCACAAAATGATGACTTTACCGGCAGTCGAAATATCTTGACTACGTAATTCTGGCGTTTAACGCGAATGCAGATGGCGATACTAAACAGCAAAAAAAGATTGCCGCATGGGTGAAACGCGAGGCGCGAAATATTGCATTTCGTATATCGTTCTTTGCGAAAAAAATGTGTGAAAGTGTTGTACACGTATTCGCGATTAACAGTTCGTTATTGATGAATACTAATCAACGCAAGTATAATTTGTCGTACATTGGATATCTCTTCAAACTCTGTACATCGTTTTCGAATCGTCCTGATCGCACGTTCCGATAACACAGTGATCCAAAAAAAAAATCGTCGAATATATTTCGTACGATTAGAATGGTGCACAGTATCGAGTGACTTTTATTTATTTGAAGCGCGATGTATTTTTGTGCGGACATGTATCAAAAAGAATGCACGTACTTCTCCAAATTGAGGCGAGGTAAGATTGCAAAATATCGAAGCTTTATGCAATGTGTGTAACCTAAATCTGTTAACGTACAAGTATTCGAGTAACGAGGAATAAAAGATAAAGATTTTGAGATCGTACAAGTTCGTATGATATATATGTATATATTAATATCAATCTTTATTATATATTTATATATTTATTTATTTATGAGTTTTCTTTTTCTTTTTCTCAACATCATTTATTTATTTAGTTCGCTCTCAGTCTTTTAAAATGCAAAACTAAATATTATAAGATTTGACTTTGGAAAAGCGCGATAAAGCAATCGAATCATTCGTAATTCATATCATTAGCATAATATACTACGAATTTTCTACGTTATATATTGAATCGAAATTGCGCGAAAGAGGAAAAAAAGAACAAGCCTATGAATAGACATTTCCATCCTTTACTAAAAAAAAAAGAAATTAAAAATATCTCTCAATTTTTTCTTTATTTCTTCGGGCAAGTCTACATATATGACCAATATGATTAATTGATTCCATCTTTATATATTTATCATTATGTGCTATTAATTAAAGCCGTAGACAATATTCAGAAATCAAAGTTGCGCGAACGTTGAACGCAGGAATGCCAGAAACGAATGCGCAGTGGTTCGGCCGCCATGTTGGCGCGTGACTGCTACGTCACTGCTACGTCAAACGCGTCATACGGCCGCCATGTTTGCGCGTGAATCGGAGTCATACGCAGTTACACGGATCGTCGTACGTCCGCATTTTTCGCATTTTTAACCGTTTTTAAACGAATATCGCGAGTGAATGAGCGTCGAGAGTGTCGAAGGATGATCGCGCGACTTTTATAGTGTGTCGATGGAAACGCGCGACAGCGATTTTTGACGATATTCAGTGATGGCGTCATTGCGAAAATGGAGCGAAGTTGCGTCGCGTTATTCGCGCCCTTGATGATTTATCGGATGCGAGCGAATATCGGGAGTGCCGAATAAAGTGTCGCGTGTTCGCGTTGATGATATCGTGTGAGTTTGTGTGCATCAAGATCGGAATGGGACGTCCCGAGGCGAGCGAACTGTCCCGAGGAGCGACCTGTGGAACAGCCGGTGAGTAGATTTGATTTATCATATTTGTGTGACAATTCGTGCTTATTCGACGCTTATACAGCATCACGGTGTCCCGAATTACGTTCGAACAAATCGGCGCCGCATCATAATTCGATACGATGCCGTGCAATTCAAATAAAGTTGATCGCGTGAAGATTAGGCTAGAAGCGATTTCAAATTTATTTTATATACGCGCAGTGCTGCACAGCCTATCTCGTAGGGCTGCCAACTGTTAAACGATAAATTTGTTTGATCTAACCTAACCTAACCTAACCTCTCAGTGTCTTTGGATGTCGAATGTATACACAAGCGTATGCTGCCTGGATTGTATCATGCTTTCAAAAATAATATTTAATTATTTCATTAGTGTATTACATTTTATTACGTAGTATATTAATCGTATTAAATGTGTGACGTACAATTTTACACATTTTAATGAGGAGCATGTAATATAATTGGTTAGGTTAGATTAAATTAAAACAAGCTGCTGTGATTCATTTAACGTAATAGGATTAATTTGACGAATGTGCAGCTATTGAAGTTACATGATATTTGTGGACACATTTATAAAGTAATCATGAGTGTCTTATCTCATCTCGATTACATAAAATTAAAATATAAAATATTTATGTATTCCACATTAACGTTATTCATTACAAGTACTATATTATTTTTCTTATATCTCAATTGTATTATCACATTATTTCATCGATGAAGCTTTTCATATACCGCAGACAATATGATACTGTGTATGGAATTTTACACAGGTAATACGTGGCACAAAAATAATTTGCCCTCAAGTATTGTGCGCATTTCTTAAAAATAAATCAAATTAAATTATTTTCAGAATCCAAACATCGCTACATTGCCAGGATTGTATCTTATTATAATTGTGATATTATCACCTTTTAATATGTGTGCGCAGTATTACATACATAAAATATATAAATTTATTTGAAACGTACTGAAATCTTTATCTTATTTATAATATTCATGATATTATAAAAGAAAATTGCAACTCCAATGAAACAGAGCGGTGGAATAATTGGTTGATACTTATGGTGGTCTACAATATTTCCCCTTTTTTCACCATTAGACTTTTGGTGCTTTTTTTATTTTACAGATGTTATCTGTAAATATAGTACTCGTAATGTTGTTTCTGTATCACTGTAAGCATACAAAAATGATAGCATTTGCAGGTAATTATGTTATACTTATATATCGTAAGAAAGAGAAAATAAAATAAAAGTTGAATACTGAATGTGCTCTAAAGTAAATCTCATCTAAATAAATAAATGCATAAATGTGCGCTCTACATTCCTCATGAAAAAAATATATAATATTAATCTTTAAGTATTATTTTTACATTTGTTTTTTATTCTTTTAAATTCTCTAGATGCACTTTTCATTTCTGCTCTCTTTCTTTCCAACTACTAAATATACTACTAATCTATCATTTTTAATATAGATCTGTCATTTTTAGTGTACATTATTGCAGTAGTGGAATAAAGAGCAAATCTTTTGGCACATTTAAAATGTACAGAAAAGTCAGTTTTATCTGATGCGTTTTATTCAATAGAAATATGTAAAAAAATCTGAAAAAATTCATATGTCTTTTTAAATCTTATTCTTTCTAAATAAAAATTAGAATAATAAATTTGCAAAATAATTTGCTTTAATATTTTTATTGCAAATATATGAAGTAAAATGCTCAAGATGCATCACTATGAAATCAATAGAATAAAAAATAGATCGTATACGAAAAAATTATAAAAAATAGATTGTATACGAAAAAATTATAAAAAATAGATCGTATACGAAAAAATTAAAATATTTACACTACATATTTGATATATTGATTTGTTTCATGATATATTGCAATAATTAAAGTATGATTACTGATATAATCTGCCATGAGACTACAGAGAAAGCCAGCTTTAATTCTTTATTTTGTTCAATATTTTTAATAATATAATAATTAAATTAAAGTTCTATGTAAATATGCTTGAAATACTAAATAAAAAAGATTGTTTCCTATGTACAACCTTATAAAGTTTAAGTAAATAAAAAATCATTGTTAATAATATACATATATAAATTGATAATTAAATAAAACAATTAATTAATTAATCGACACAATCCACGTTTTTTTTTAGCTTTATGTCTAACACACACACACACATATATATATATATATATATATATATATATATATATTTATAAATAAAAAATGTTTCTTTCTAATATAAATTAAATAAAAAGTATAATATGCCTTTAAATACTTTATATTCACACTTATTGCAATAAATCAATAAAGAATGCTTTTACATTCCTCCTTGTATTTTGGCACACATATCCTTTATGCCAATTATCTCATAACATGTTTTTTTCGCATGATGACAAACAAGCCCATTATCCTTCATGAATTTTCTTTACAAATATTTTTATATTCTCAAACTGTGTAAAGAAATCATGTAACACTGAAAAATACAAAGTGATATTAAAAGAGAAGAAATAAATTTTATATTATATAGTATTGACAAGTATTTTCTTACCAGTGTGTTCCTTATATGTAGGAATATACATTAATCTTTGACCAGCCCTATTTTTAATCGTCTTTAGGGATGCTTTGGCTTTTGATAACGCAAATCCAGCCAATCCTTTTCCATTCCCAGTTACTATAAATGAATTGATTCTAGTCTTATATGCTAAATTACTGGTCATACAAGTTATCATTTTGTTTTCCAAAATCCAGGTTTCAAAACTTTCAAATGTATCTGCAGAAAACAAAGATATTAATTATATAAGATTCTAATATTTAGAACTGAAACATAAAAAAAAAAAAATTGAAAATAGATATCGTATCACATGATTTTTGTATGTGTGTAATTTAACCATTATAATCCAATAATAGCATAAATATTAACCTTTTTCAATAAGCTCTGATTCAATGCTTCTGCCATCCATTGTAACACTCCTCCAATCACATTCCAATGGCGATAATTTTATTTGCATTGGTCTGATCTGACTTTGTGGTAATTCCATAAGTTTTTGCTTTCTTTCAAGATTTACAAGCAGTTTTAGCTGTTGAATTAATTCTTTTCCTCTAAACACAGAAGTGTTCAGACCAGGAAATTGTATCGGAATTTTTCCCATGCCAATAATTTGCTCCTTATTTAGGTCTCTCTTTTCACTACTCTTCTTGCTCTACCTCTGCGTCTTCCTGCCCATTACTGATACTTGTCACACCCTTTCATAATTCATCTTCAAGTCCTATAGAACAAAAGCACAGTGAAATACAAACTATTTTCTACTGTAAATATAAACTATTATTAAAATGCTATATCCATAAAAGTTCTACTTACTATTCGCAAAGAACATAGAGTTTCTCATATTATTTAATAAAGTGACTATTTTTAATAAATGTGAATGACTGACAAGCAATAAATTAAACAATATTAAACAATAATATACCTGAAAAAAATTTCATAATTTTATTAGAATTAATGAATTAATGAATTAATGAATTGATAAATTAATTTTAAATACATATTATATGTTAATTACATATAATGATTTAGAGACAATGATATATTTCATTTGCGTTACCATTGTTTACAGATTGAATATTTTTATCAAATTGTTTACAACTCTACAAATATGTAGCATACGACAAGTCATTTTTAAAATCTATAAAACAAATCTATAAAACAACAAAATTGTTCATAGTTTTCACTCTGTTTTGTCATAGTCCTGCTTTTAGGCGATCTCTGAAAGCAATGCATCCTATAAACAAAAAATATAAACATGAACTACGTAGTCAAATCTACATTTCAATGGTAACATAATTTCGGATTGTATTCCATGCCTCGTACACGAAATGTCGATAACATAAGTAACGCAAAACGTTGTATATATTAAATAAATTTGTAATATAAATAAGTTTTGTGATCTCTCTCTCTCTCTCTCTCTCTCTCTCTCTCTCTCTCTCTCTCTCTCTCTCTCTCTCTCTCTCTCTCTCTCTCCTCTCTCTCTCTCTCTCT